>NC_056750.1:850499534-850716488 GCF_019279795.1 Protopterus annectens
TGCAAATGAGATGAGGGCTGACAGAGTGCAGACAGTACAGTAGGCACCAACAACATGGCAGTACAGTAGGTATCAACTACATGGCAGAGCAGATGAGGGCTGACAGCATGCAGACATTACTGGATGTACCAACAACATGGCAGATCAGATGAGGGCTGACAGAGTGCAGACAGTACAGGAGGTACCAACAACATAGGAGATCTGATAAAGGCTGACAGTGTCCAGGCAGTAGAGCAGGTACCAGCAACATGGCAGATCAAATGATGGCTGACAGAGTGCAGACAGTACAGGAGGAAGCAGGAACATGACAGATCAGATGAAGGCTGACAGCATGTAGACAGTACAGCAGGTATCAACAACATGGGAGCTCAGATGAGGGCTGACGACATGCAGACAGTACATGAGGTGCCTACAACTTGGGAGATCAGATAAGGGTGGACAGAGTGCAGACAGTACAGGAAGTGCTAACAACATTAGAGATCAGATGACAGCGTGCAGACAGTACAACAACAAGGGAGATCAGGTACCAACAACATGGCAGATCAGATGAGGGCTGACAGAGTGCAGACAGTACAGGAGGTACCAACAACACTGCAGATCAGATGAGGGCTGACAGCATTCAGACAGTACAGTAGGTACAAACAACATGGCATATCAAATAAGCGTTGACAGTGTGCAGACAGTAAAGGAAGTACCAACAACATGGCTGATCAGGTGAGGGCTGACAGAGTCCAGACAGTACAGGAGGTACTAACAATATGGGAAATCAGATAAGGGCTGAAAGCATTGGCAGATCAGATGAGGGCTGACAGAGTGAAGACAGTTCAGAAGGTACCAACAACATGTCAGATAAGATGAGGACTGACAGCATGCTGACAGTACTGGAGGTACAAACAACATGGGAGATCAGATGAGGGCTGATGCTGTCCAGACAGTACAGGAGGTACCAACAACATGGCAGATCAGATGTGGGTTGAGATTGTGCAGACAGTACTGGAGGTACAGTAGGTATCAGCAACATGGCAGATAAGATGATGGCTGAGAGCGTGCAGACAGTAAAGTAGGTAGCAGGAACATGCCAGAGCAGATTAAGGCTGACAGTGTGTAGACAGTACAGCAGGTATCAACAACAAGGGAGATCAGATGAGGGCTGATAATGTGCAGACAGGACAGGAGGCCCCAACAACATCGGAGATCAGATGAGGGCTGACAGAGTGCAGACAGTACAGACGGTATCAACAATATGGCAGATGAGATGAGGTCTGACAACGTGCAGACAGTACGGGAGGTACCAATGACATGGGATATCAGATGAGGGCTGATAGTGTGCAGGCAGTACAGGAGGTACCAATGACATGGCAGATCAGAAGTGGGCTGACAGCGTACAGACAATGCAGGGGGTACCAACAATATGGCAGATCAGATGAAGTTTGACAGTGTGCAGATAATTAAGGAAGTGGCAACAACATGGCAGATGAGATAAGGGCTGACAGATTTCCAACAGTGCAGGAAGTGCCAACAACATGGCAGATAAAATGAGGGCTGACAGAGCACAGACAGTGTAGGAGGTAGCAGCCAGATGGCAGATCAGATGAGGGCTGACAGCATGCTGACACTACAGGAGGTACTGACAACTCGGGAGATCATATGAGGGCTGATAGTGTGCACTCAGTACAAGAGGTACCGATAACATGGCCGATCAGTTTATGGCTGAAAGTGTGCAGACAGTAGAGGAGGTACCGACAACATGGGAGATCAGATGAGGGCTGAGAGAGTACAGACAGTATACGAAGTACGAAGGACATGGGAGATCAGATAAGGGCTAACAGAGTGCAGACAGTACAAAAGGTACCAACAATATGGCAGATCAGATGAGGGCTGACAGCGTGCAGACACTTCAGGAGGCACTACCAGCATGGGCAATGAGATGAGGGCTAGCAGTGTGCAGGCGGTACAGGATGTACCAACAACATGGCAGGTCGGATGAGGGCTGACAGCTTGTAGACAGTACAGGAGGTACCAACAACATGGCAGATCAGATGAGGGCTGACAGCATGCAGACAGTACAGGAGGTATCAACAACATGGCAGGTCAGATGAGGGCTGACAGCTTGCAGACAGTACAGGAGGTACCAACAACATGGGCGATGAGATGAGGGCTGACAGCATGCAGACAGTACAGAAGGTACCAACAGCGTGGCAGATCAAATGAGGGCTGACAGTGTACAGACAGTACTGAAGGTACGAACAACATGGCAGATCAGATGGTGGCTGATAGCCTGCAGACAGTACAGGAGGTACCAACAACATGGCAGATCAGTTGAGCACTGACAGGTTCAGACAATACAGGAGGTACCAACAACATGGCAGATCAGATGAGGGCTGAGATTGTGCAGACAGTACTGAGGTACAGTAGGTACCAACAATATGGCAGAGGAGATGAAGGCTGACAGAGTGCAGACAGTACAGGAGGTAGCAGGAACATGACAGATCAGATGAGAACTGACAGTGAGTAGACAGTACAGCAGGTATTAACAACATGGGAGATCAGATGGGGGCTGACAGCTTGCAGACAGTACAGGAGGTACTGACAACATGGCAGTTCAGATGAGGACTGACAGAGTGCAGACAGTACAGGAGGTACCAACAACATGAGCGATGAGATGAGGGCTGACAGCACGCAGACAGTACAGGAGGTACCAACAGCATGGCAGAGCAGATGAGGGCTGACAGCTTGCAGACAGTACAGGAGGTACCAACATCATGGCAGAGCAGATGAGGGCTGACAGCTTGCAGACAGTACAGGAGATACCGACAACATGGCAGTTCAGATGAGGGATGAAAGTGAGTAGACAGTACAGCAGGTATCAACAACATGGGAGATTAGATGACTGACAGCTTGCAGACAGTACAAGAGGTACCAACAGCATGGCAGAGCAGATGAGGGTTGACAGCTTGCAGATAGTACAGGAGGTACCAAGAACATGGCAGTTCAGATGAGGGTTGACAGAGTGCAGACAGTACAGGAGGTACCAACAACATGGGAAATTAGATGAGGGCTGACAGCAAGCAGACAATACAGGAGGTAGTAACAAAATGTTAGATCAGATGAGGGCTGACAGCATGCAGATAGTACAGGAGGTACCAAAAACATGGCAGATCAGATGAGGACTAACAACATGCAGACAGTACAGGAGGTACCACCAATATGGAAGATCAGATGAGGGCTGACACTGTCCAGATAGTACAGGATGTACCAACAGCATGGCAGATCAGATGTGGTTTGACATTGTGCAGACAGTACAGGAGGTGCAGTAGGTACCAGCAACATGGTAGATGAGATGGCGGCTTACAGCGTGCAGACAGTAGAGGAGGTAGCAGGAACATGCCAGAGCAGATGAAGGCTGACAGTGTGTAGACAGCACAGCAGGTATCAAAATCATGGGAGATCAGATGAGGGCTGATGATGTACAGACAGGACAGGAGGTCCCAACATCATGGAAGATCAGATGAGGGCTGATAGTGTGCAGGCAGTACAGGAGGTACCAACAACATGGCAGATCAGAAGTGGGCTGACAGCATAAAGACAATGCAGGCAGTACCAATAATATAGCAGATCAGATGAGGACTGACAGCATGTAGACAGCACAGGAGATACCAACAACATGGCAGATCTCATGAGGGCTGACACCATGCAGACAGTACAGGAGGTCCAGGAGGTACCAACAATAAGGCAGATCAGGTGAAGTTTGACAGTGTGCAGATAGTAAAGGAGGTGGCTACACCATGGCAGATGAGATGAGGGCTGACAGAGTTCCGACAGTACAGGAGGTACCAACAACATGGCAGATCAAATGAGAGCTGACAGAGCACAGATAGTGCAGAAGGTAACAGCAGGATGGCAGATCAGATGAGGGCTGACAGCACGCTGACACTACAGAAGGTGCCAACAACTTGGGAGATCATATGAGGGCTGATAGTGTGCAGACAGTAAAGGAGTTACTGACAACATGGCAGATCAGATTAGGGCTAAAATAGTACAGACAGTACAGGTGGTAGCAATAACATGGCAGATCAGATGAGGGCGGACAGCATCAGACAGTACAGGAGGTACCAACAACATGGGAGATCAGATGATGGGTGACACTGTGCAGACAGTACAGGAGGTACCGACAACATGGCAGTTCAGATGAGGACTGACAGAGTGCAGACAGTATAGGAGGTACCAACAATATGGCAGATTAGATGAGGGCTGACAGCTTGCAGACACTACAGGAGGCACCAACGGCATGGCAGAGCAGATGAGGGCTGACAGCTTGCAGATAGTACAGGAGGTACTGACAACATGGCAGTTCAGATGAGGGATGAAAGTGAGTAGACAGTACAGCAGGTATCAACAACATGGGAGATTAGATGACTGACAGCTTGCAGACAGTACAAGAGGTACCAACAGCATGGCAGAGCAGATGAGGGCTGACAGCTTGCAGATAGTACAGGAGGTACCAACAACATGGCAGTTCAGATGAGGGCTGACAGAGTGCAGACAGTACAGGAGGTACCAACAAAATTTGAAATTAGATGAGGGCTGACAGCATGCAGACAATACAAGAGGTAGCAGCAAATTGTTAGATCAGATGAGGGCTGACAGCATGCAGACAGTACTGGAAACACTAACAGCATGTGCAATGAGATGAATGCTAACAGTGTGCAGACAGTACAGGATGTGCCAACAACATGACAGATCAGATGAGGGCTGACAGTATGCAGACAGTACAGGAGGTACCAACAAAATGGGAGATCAGATGAGGGCTGATGGCATGTAGACAGTACAGGATGTACAAACAAAATGGCAGATCAGATGAGGGCTGACAGAGTGCATGCAGTACAGGAGGTACCAACAACATGGCAGATCAGATGAGGGCTGACAGCTTGGAGACAGTACATGAGGTACTAAAAACATGGCACATCAGATGAGTGCTGATAGCGTGCAGACAGTACTGGAGGTACCAACAACATGGCAGATCAGATGAGGGCTGACAGCATTCAGAAAATACAGGCAGTACCAATAACATGGCTGATCAGATAAGGACTTTCAATTTGCAGACAGTTCAGGAGGTACCAACTGCATGGGAGATCAGATGAGGGCTGATACCATGCAGACAGTAAAGGACATACAGGAGGTACCAAACATGGCAGTTCAGATGAGGGCTGACAGAGTGCAGACAGTACTGGAGGTGCCAAGAACATGGCAGATCAGATGTGGGCTGACAGCATGCAGACAGTAGAGAAGGTACCAACAACAACATGGTAGTTCAGATGAGGGCTGACACCATGCAGACGGTACAGGAGGTACCAACAATATGGCAGATCAGATGAAGGTTGACAGTGTGCAGATAGTATAGGAGTTAGCAATAACATGGCAGATCAAATGACAGCTGACAGAGTGCAGACAGTACAAGAGCTAGCAGCAACATGACAGATCAGATGAGGGCTGACTGCATGCAGACAGTACAGGAAGTACCAACAACTTGGGAGATCAGATGAGGGCTTAAAGAGTGCAGACAGTGCAGGAGGTACCAACAACATGGCAGGACAGATGAGTGCGGACAGTGTCAGAAAGTACAGGAGGTACCAACAACATGGGAGTTCAGATGATGGCTGATAGTGTGCAGACAGTACAGGAGGTACCAAGAACATGGGAGATCAGATGAGGGCTAATAGAGTACAGAGAGTACAGGAGGTACCAACAATATGGCAGATCATATGAGGGCTGACAGCGTGTAGACAGTAGAGGAGGCACTAACAGCATGGGCAATGTGATGAGGGCTAGCAGTGTGCAGACATTACAGGATGTGCCAACAGCATGGCAGTTCAGATGAGGGCTGACAGCTTGAAGACAGTACAGGAGGTACCAACAACATGGCAGATCAGATGAGGGCTAACAGCATACAGACAATACAGGAGGTACCAACAAAATTGGAGATCAGATGAAGGCTGACAGTGTGCAGACAGTACAGGAGGTATCAACAACATGGCAGGTCAGATGAGGGCTGACAGCTTGCAGACAGTACAGGAGGTACCAACAACATGAGCGATGAGATGAGGGCTGACAGCATGCAGACAGTACAGGAGGTACCAACAACATGGCAGATCAAATGAGGGCTGACAGGGTGCAGACAGTACAGGAGGTACCAACAACATGGCAGATCAGATGAGCAGTGACAGCTTGCAGACAGTACAGGAGGTACCAACAACATGGCAGATCAGATGAGCAGTGACAGCTTGCAGACAGTACAGGAGGTACCAACAGCATTGGAGATCAGATGAGGGCTAACAGAGTGCAGACAGTTCAAGAGGTACCAACAACATGGCAGATCAGATGAAGGCTGACAGTGTGCAGACAGTGCAGGAGGTGCCAACAACATAGCAGATCAGATGAGCGCTGACAGTGTGCAGACAGTACTGGAGGTACTAACAACATGGCAGATCAAATGAGGGCTGCCAGCATGCAGACAGTACAGGAGGTAGCAACAATATGGCAGATCAGATGTGGGCTCACAGCATACAGTCAAAACAGGAGGTGCCAATAACATGGCAGAGCAGATGAGGACTAACAATGTGCAGACAGTACAGGAGGTATTAACAACATGGGAAATCAGATGTGGGCTGACACCATGCAGAAAGTAATGAGGTATAAGAGGTACCAACAACATGGCAGATCAGTTGTGGACTGACAGTGTGCAGACAGTCCATGTGGTACAGTTGTTACCAACAACATGGCAGATGAGATGAGGTAGCAGGAACATGCCAGAGCAGATGAAGGCTGACAGTGTGTAGACAGGTCAGCAGTTATCAACAACATGTGAGATCAGATGAGGGCTGACAGAGTGCAGACAGTACAGACAGTATCAACAATATGGCATTTCAGATGAGGTCTGACAGCATGCAGAGAGTACGGGATGTAAAAACGACTTGACAGATCAGATGAGGGCTGACAGCGTACAGACAATGCAGGAGGTTCCAATAACATGGCAGATCAGATGAGGACTGACAGTGTGCAGACAGTACATGAGGTACCAACAACATGGGTGATGTGATGAGGGCTGACAGAATCCAGACAGTATAGGAGGTACCAACAACATAGCAGATCAGATGAGGGCTGACAGGGTGCAGACAGTACAGGAGGTACTATCAACATGGGCAATGAGATGAGGGCAGACAGATTGCAGACAGTACAGGAGGTAGCAGCAACAAGGCAGATCAGATGAGGGCTGATAGCACAGACAGTACAGGAGGTACCAACAACTTGGAAGATCAGATGAGGGCTGGCAGCATGCAGACAGTACAGGAGGTACCACCAAGGTAGGACATTAGATGAGGGGCGAGAGAGTACACACAGTATAGGAAGTACCAAGAACATGGGAGATCCGATGAAGGCTAAGAGAGTGCAGACAGTACAGGAGGTACCAACAACATGGCAGATCAGATGAGGGCTGGCAGTGTGCAGACAGTACAGGAGGTACCAACAACATGGCAGATCAGATGAGCACTGACAGGTTGCAGACAATACAGGAGGTACCAACAACATGGGAAATCAGATGAGGGCTGACAGCATGCAGACAATACAGGAGGTACCAACAACATGGCAGATCAGATAAGGGCTGAGAGTGTGCAAGCATTACAGGAGGTACCAAGAAAATGGTAGATCAGATGTGGGCTGACAGTGTGCAGACAGTACAGGAGGTACAGTAGGTATCAACAATATGGCAGAGGAGATGAAGGCTGACAGCATGTAGACAGTACAGGAGGTAGCAGGAACATGGCAGATCAGATGAGGGCTGACAGTGAGTAGACAGTACAGGAGGTACCAACAACATGGGAGATCAGATGAGGGCTGACAGCTTGCAGACAGTACAGGAGGTACCGACAACATGGCAGTTCAGATGAGGACTGACAGAGTGCAGACAGTACAGGAGGTACCAACAATATGGCAGATTAGATGAGGGCTGACAGCTTGCAGACAGTACAGGAGGTACCAACAACATGGCAGTACAGATGAGGGCTGACAGAGTGCAGACAGTACAGGAGGTGGCAGGAACATGGCAGATCAGATGAGGGCTGACAGTGAGTAGACAGTACATCAGGTATCAACAACATGGGAGATTAAATGAGGGCTGACAGCTTGCAGACAGTACAGGAGGTACCAACAACATGGCAGTTCAGATGAGGGCTGACAGAGTGCAGACAGTACAGGAGGTACCAACAACATGGGAAATTAGATGATGGCTGACAACATGCAGATAATACAGGAGATACCAACAAAATAGGAGATCAGATGAGGGCTGACAGCGTGCAGACAGTACTGGAGGTACCAACAATATGGCAAATCAGATGAGGGCTCACAGCATGCAGATAACACAGGAGGCAGCAACAATATGGTAGATCAGAAGTGGGCTGACAGCATACAGACAATACAAGAGGTAACAAAAACATGGCAGATCAGATGAGGACTAACAACGTGCAGACAGTACAGGAGGTACCACCAACATGGAAGATCAGATGAGGGCTGACACTGTCCAGACAGTACTAGAGGTACCAACAGCATGGCAGATCAGATGTGGTTTGATATTGTGCAGACAGTACAGGAGGTGCAGTAGGTACTAGCAACATGGCAGATGAGATGACGGCTGACAGCGTGCAGACAGTAGAGAAGGTAGCAGGAATATGCCAGAGCAGATGAAGGCTAACAGCGTGTAGACAGCACAGCAGGTATCAACAACATGGGAGATCAGATGAGGGCTAATGACGTGCAGACAGGACAGGAGGTCCCAACAATATATTAGAGATCAGATGAGGGCTGACAGAGTGTAGACAGTAGAGACGGTACCAACAATATGGCAAATGAGATGAGGTCTGACAGTGTACAGAAAGTACAGAAGGTATCAATGACATGGCAGACCAGATGAGGGCTGATAGTGTACAGGCAGTACCGGAGATACCAACATCATGGCAGATCAGAAGTGGGCTGACAGCGTACAGACAATGCAGGGGGTATCAATAATATGGCAGATCAGATGAGGACTGACAGCATGCAGACAGTACATGAGATACCAACAACATGGCAGATCACATGAGGGCTGACACCATGCAGACAGTACAGGTGGTCCAGGACGTACCAACAATATGGCAGATTAGATGAAGTTTGACAGTGTGCAGATAGTAAAGGAGGTGGCTACAACATGGCAGATAAGAAGAGGGCTGACAGAGCACAGACAGTGCAGGAGGTAACAGCAAGATGGCAGATCACATGAGGGCTGACAGCATGCTGACACTACAAGAGGTACCAACAACTTGGGAGATCATGTGATGGTTGATAGTGGCAGACAGTACAGAAGGTACCGACAACATGGCAGATCAGATTAGGGCTGAAAGAGTGCAGACAGTACAGGAGGTAGCAACAACATGGCAGATCAGATGAGGGTGGATAGCATCAGACAGTACAGGAGGTACCAACAACATGGGAGATCAGATGAGGGCTGACACTGTGCTGACAGTACAGGAGGTACCAACAACATGGGAGATGAGATGAGTGTTGACAGCGTGCAGACAATACAGGAAACACTAACAGCATGGGCAATGAGATGAGTGCTAGCAGTGTGCAGGCAGTACAGGATGTGCCAACAAAATGGCAGTTCAGATGAGGGCTGACAGTGTGCAGACCGTACAGGATGTACCAACAACATGGCAGTTCAGATGAGGGCTGACAGCTTGCAGACAGTACAGGAGGTACCAACAACATGGCAGATCATATGAGGGCTGACAGCATGCAGACAGTACAGGAGGTACCAACAAAATGGGAGATCAGATGAGGGCTGACAGCATGCAGACAGTACAGGAGGTACCAACAACATGACAGATCAGATGAGGGCTGACAGTTTGGAGACAGTACAAGAGGTACCAACAACATGGGAAATCAGATGAGGGCTGACAGCATCCAGACGGTAGAGGAGGTATGTATAACATGGCAGATTAGATGAGGCCTGACAGATTGCAGACAGTACAGGAGGTACCAACAACATGGCAGATCAGATGATGGCTGACAGCATGCAGACAATGCAGGAGGTACATGGCAGATCAGATGAGTACTGATAGTGTGCAGACAGTACTGGAGGTACCAACAACATGGCAGATCAGATGAGGGCTGACAACATTCAGAAAATACAGGAGGTACCAATAACATGACTGAACAGATAAGGACTGACAGTTTGCAGATAGTACAGGAGGTACCAACAGCATGGGAGATCAGATGAGGGCTGATACCATGTAGACAGTACAGGAGGTACAGGACATACCAACAACATGGTAGATCAGGTGAGGGCTGGTGGCCTGCAGACAGTACAGGACGTAAGAACAACATGTGAGATCAGATGAGGGGTGACAGAGTGCAGACAGTACAGGAGGTACCAACAAAATGGCAGATCAAATGACAGCTGACAGAGTGCAGACAGTACAGGAAGTAGCAGCAACATGACAGATCAGATGAGGGCTGACTGCATGCAGACAGTACTGGAGGTACCAACAACATGGCAGATCAGATGAGGGCTGACAGCATACAGAAAATACAGGTGGTACCAGTAACATGGCTGATCAGATGAGGACTGACAATTTGCAGACAGAACAGGAGGTACCAACAGAATGGGAGATCAGTTGAGGGCTGATACCATGCAGACAGTAAAGGAGATACAGGAGGTACCAACAACATGGCAGATCAGATGAGGGCTGACAGCATGCAGACAGTACAGCAGGTACCACCAACATCCCAGTTCAGATGAGGGCTTACAGAGTGCAGACAGTACTGGAGGTACCATGAATATGGCAGATCAGATGTGGGCTGACAGTGAGCAGACAGTACATCAGGTACCAACAACATCGCAGTTCAGACGAGGGCTGACAGAGAGCAGACAGTATTGGAGGTACCAAGAATATGGCAGAGCAGATGTGGGCTGACAGTGAGCAGACAGTAGAGGAGGTACAGTAGGTACCAACTATATGGCATATGAGATGAAGGCTGACAGCATGCAGGCAGTACAGGAGATACCAACAACATGGCAGATGAGATGAAGGCTGACAGCATGCAGACAGTAGAGAAGGTACCAACAACGTGGCAGATGAGATGAGGGCTGACAGCATGCAAACAGTACAGGAGGTAGCAGGAACATGGCAGATCAGATGAGGGCTGACAGTGTGTAGACACTACAGTAGACGCCAACAATATGGCAGATCAGATGAAGGTTGACAGTGAGCAGATAGTATAGGAGTTAGCAATAACATATCAGATCAGATGAGGGCTGACAGAGTGCAGACAGCAGAGGAGGTACCAACAACATGGCATATCAAATTACAACTGACAGAGTGCAGACAGTACAAGAGGTAGCAGCACCATGACAGATCAGATGAGGGCTGACAGCATACAGAAAATACAGCAGGTACCAATGACATGGCTGATCAGATGAGGACTGACAATTTGCAGACAGTACAGGAGGCACCAACAGCATTGGAGATCACATGAGGGCTGATACCATGCAGACTGTAAAGGAGATACAGGAGGTACCAACAACATTGCAGATCAGATGAGGCCAGGCAGCATGCAGACAGTACCGTAGGTAGCAACAATATGGCAGATCAGATGTGGGCTGACAGAGTGCAGACAGTGCAGTAGGTACCAAGAACATGGAAGAGCAGATGTGGGCTGACAGTGAGGAGACAGTACAGCAGGAACCAACAACATGGCAGATCAAATGAGGGCTGACAGTGTTCAGACAGTATAGCAGGTACCAACAACTTCCTAGTTCAGATGAGGGCTGACTGAGTGCAGACAGTACAGTTAGTACCAAGAACATGGGAGATCAGATGAGGGCTGGTGGCCTGCAGACAGTACAGTAGGTACCAACAACATGACAGTTCAGATGAGGGGTGACAGAGTGTAGACAGTACAGTAGGTACCAACCACATCACAGTTCAGATGAGGGCTGACAGAGTGTAAACAGTAGAGGAGGTACCAACAACATGGCGGATCAAATGAGAACTGACAAAGTGCAGACAGTACAGGAAGTAGCAGCAACATAACAGATCAGATGAGGACTGACAATTTGCAGACAGTACAGGAGGTACCAACAGAATGGGAGATCAGATGAGGGCTAATACCATGTAGACAGTAAAGGAGATACAGGAGGTACCAACAACATGGCAGTTCAGATGAGGGCTGACAGAGTGCAGACAGTACAGGAGGTGCCAACAACATGGGAAATTAGATGAGGGCTGACATCATGCAGAAAATACAGGCGGTAGCAACAAAATGTTAGATCAGATGAGGGCTGACAGCATGCAGACAGTACAGCAGCTAACAACAACATGGCAGTTCAGATGAGGGCTGACTGCGTGCAGACAGTACAGCAGGTACCAGGAACATGGCAGATCAGATGTGGGCTGACAGTGAGCAGACAGTAGAGGATGTACAGTAGGTACCAACAATATGGCATATGAGATGAAGGCTGACAGCATGCAGACAGTAGAGAAGGTTTCAACAATGTGGCAGATGAGATGAGGGCTGACAAGCATATAGACAGCACCGGAAGTACCAACAACTTAGGAGATCAGATGAGGGCTGAAGGAGTGCAGACAGTGCAGGAGGTACCAACAAAATGGCAGGTCAGATGAGGGCAGACAGCATCAGGCAGAGTGCAGACAGTACAAGAGGTAGCAGCAACATGACAGATCAGATGAGGGCTGACTGCATGCAGACAGTACCAGAAGTACTAACAACTTGGGAAATCAGATGAGGGCTGAAGGAGTGCAGACAGTGCAGGAGGTACCAACAAAATGGAATTCAGATGATGGCTGATAGTGTGCAGACAGTACAGGAGGTACCGACAACATTGGAGATCGGTTAAGGGCTGAGGGAGTAAAGACAGTATAGCAAGTACCAAGAACATGGGAGATCAGATGAGGGCTAACAGAGTACAGGAGGTACCAATGATATAGCAGATCAGATGAGGGCTGACAGCGTGCAGACAGTAGAGGAGGCACTAACAGCATGGGCGATGTGATGAGGGCTAGCAGTGTGCAGACAGTACAGGATGTACCAACAACATGGCAGATCAGATGAGGGCTGACAGCATACAGACAATACAGAAGGTACCAACAAAATTGGAGATCAGATGAGGGCTAACAGAGTGCAGACAGTACAAGAGGTGTGAACAACATGGCAGATCAGATGAAGGCTGATAGCATGCAGACAGTGCAGGAGGTGCCAACAACATGGCAGATCAGATGAGCGCTGACAGTGTGCAGACAGTACTGGAGGTACCAACAATATGGCAGATCAGATGAGGGCTGCCAGCATGCAGACAGTACAGTAGGTAGCAACAATATGGCAGATCAGATGTGGGCTCACAGCATACAGTCAAAACAGGAGGTACTAATAACATGGCAAAGCAGATGAGGACTAACAATGTGCAGACAGTGCAGGAGGTGCCAACAACATGGCAGATCAGATGAGCGCTGACAGTGTGCAGACAGTACTGGAGGTACCAACAATATGGCAGATCAAATGTGGACTGACAGTGTGCAGACAGTACATGAGGTACAGTAGGTACCAACAACATGGCAGATGAGATGAGGGCTGACAGCATCATGGAAATGATAGATTTAGTTTTATCATATAACTTTTTAGAATTTTATGATGAATTGTTTGTACAAGTCAATGGGGTGGCTATGGGTGCAGCCTTAGCACCCAGTTATGCCAATTTATTTATGCAAGGATGGGAGATGGACAATATTTTTGGAAGTATTTTTGCAAAGAATATCACAAAAATGCTGAGATTTATTGATGACATTCTTATAATTTGGAACGGTTCTGTGGAAGAACTAGAAGCATTCTTAAATTATATTAATAATATCTATTCATATATCAAATTTACTCATACTTATAGTAAAGAAAAAATCAGTTTTTTTGATCTTACTATTTATAAGAAGGATGGTAGATTAGTTTCAAAGATTTATAAAAAAGAGTGCCAAAATAATATGTACTTACATTACTCGAGTTTACATCCTAAGAAGACAAAATGGAATATTGTTAAAGGCCAGATCAATAGAATTAGTAGTCTAACAAACGATTAAGACATTTTTTATAAAGAAGCAAATAGTTTTTGTAAAAAGATGAGTAATAGAGGATATCCTGAACATATGTTAAATAAAATTATGAATGAAGAAGTTCTTAAAAGAAACAATGTGATGATAGATGAAGCCCATACAGAACATAGTATGGACTTCACGACAGCTTTAGCAGTACAAAATAGCATTGATTCTTATGAGATCAAGAACATCATTAGAAATAATTGGGCCATCTTCAAAGGTAATAAGGATCTCCTACAGAAACTAGGAGATGAACCCAGATTTGTGCAGAAGAGAGCTAAGAATTTTAAAGATTTTTTTCAAACTAAGTTAAATAAATGTAAGGTAATGGAAGAAAGAAAAGGCATGTTTAAATGTTTCAATTGTAATTATTGTCAATTTTTATACACATATAGTAATGAAATATTATTAGGAAAAACTATAGTTAAGGTTCCGGGCAAATTTACTTGTAAGTCCAAAAATGTAGTTTATTTATTAGTATGTTTAGAATGCATGTGCTTCTATATTGGTAGAACAAGTAGAGAATTATATAGAAGGATATATGAGCATCACTATGCAATAGGTAGAGGGGATGCAAAAAATGCAATGGCTAAACATTATACAGATAGCAAATGCAAAAATAATTTTAAATGCTGAGTTATTGATGCAGTTCATCCCAAAGTTATAAACATTAACATTGAAGAAGAGTTGGGTTGGCTTGAATACTGCTGGCAAGTCAGATTAAATGCATGTTTTTACCCTGGACTAAACAATAGAGAAGAATTCATTATATATCTAAAAAGAAAGGGGCTTAAGCCTTAGCTTTAGTATTCTTGTCTTTTTAATTAACTAATTCCAATTTATGGGTTAATTATGTTTCAATTGATGCTTTAATTGATTTTAGAATGATATATAAGTGTATTGCTTTTGCTTCACCACCAGTCTGAAGAAATCTCCGATGTCAGGAGATGAAAGCGCTCACTTGTGGTGGAATTTTGGAGTGATTTGTGTCTGGAATAAATCCTGGTTTTACCTTTGTGCTGTGTCTGTCAACGCTTTTTACTTTTGGAACATGGTAAATCAGATGAGGGCCTACAGCATGCAGACAGTACAGGAGGTGCCAGCAACATGGCAGATCAAATGAGGGCTGACAGCGTGCAGACAGTATAGGAGGTAACTACAACATGGCAGATCAAATGAGGGCTGAAAGTGTGCAGATAGTACAGGAGGTACCAACAACATGGCAGATCAGATGAGGACTGACAGATTCCAGACAGTACAGGTGTTACAAAACGGTATGGGAAATCAGATGAGGGCTGAGAGAATGCAGACAGTACAGGAGGTACCAACAACATGGAAGATCAGATTAAGGCTGACAGCGTTTAGGCAGTACAGGAGGTACCAACAGTATGGCAGATGAGATGAGAGCTGACAGGGTACAGACAATACAGGAGTTACCAAGAACATGGCAGATCAGATGTGGGCTGACAGTGTGCAGACAGTACAGGAGGTACAGTAGGTACCAACAACATGGTAGATCAGATGAGAGCTGACAGCTTGCAGACAGTACAAGAGGTAGCAGCAAAATGGCAGATCAGATGAGGGCTGACAGAGTGTAGATAGTACAGGAGGTACCACCAGCATGGCAGATCAGATGAGGGCAGACAGAGTGCAGACAGTACAGGTGGTACCAACAACATGGCAGATCAGATGAGGGCTGAGAGCGTGCAGACAGTATAGGAGGTACCAACAATATGGGAGATCACATGAAGGCTGACAGTGTGCAGACTCTACAGGAGGTGCCAACAACATGGCCATTCAGATGAGGGCTGACAGAGTACAGACAGTACTGGAGGTACCAGCAACATGTCAGATCAGATGTGGGCTGACAGTGTGCATACAGTAGAGGAGGTACCAACAAAAAGGCAGATGATATGAGGGCTGACAGGGTGCAGACAGTACTGGATGTAGCAGGAACATGGCAGATCAGATGAAGCCTGACAGCGTGTAGACAGTACATCAGGTATCAACAACATGGGAGATCAGATGAGATCTGACGACATGTAGAAAGTACAGTACATCCCAACAACATGGGAGATCAGATGAGGGCTGACAGAGTGCAGACATTACAGGCAGTACCTACAATATGGCAGATCAGATGAAGTTTGACAGTGCGCAGATGGTACAGGAGGTAGCATACACACGGCAGAACAGATGAGGGCTGACAGCTTTGCAGACAATACAGGATGTGGGCTGACAGTGTGCATACAGTAGAGGAAGTACCAACAACATGGCAGATGAGATGAGGGCTGACAGTGTGCAGACAGTACAGGAGGTAGCAGGAACATGGGAGATCAGATGAAGGCTGACAGCATGTAGACAGTACAGCAGGTATCAACAACATGGGAGATCAGATGAGGGCTGACGACATGCAGACAGTACAGGAGGTACCAACAACATGGGAGATCTGATGGGGGCTGACAGTGTCCAGAAAGTAGAGCAGGTACCAGCAACATGGCAGATCAAATGATGGCTGACAGAGTGCAGACAGTACAGGAGGTAGCAGCAGCATGGCAGATCAGATGAGGGCTGATAGACTGCAGACAGTACATGAGGTACCTACAACTTGGGAGATCAGATGAGGGTGGACAGAGGGCAGACAGTACAGGAAGTACCAATAACATTAGAGATCAGATGAGAGATGACAGCGTGCAGACAGTACAACAACAAGGGAGATCAGGTACCAACAACATGGTAGATCAGATGAGGGCTGACAGAGTGCAGACAGTACAGGAGGTACCAACAACATCGCAGATCAGATGAGGGCTGACAACATTCAGACAGTACAGTAGGTACCAACAACATGGCATATCAAATGAGCGCTGAAAGTGTGCAGACAGTACAGGAGGTACCAACAACATGGCAGATCAGATGAGGGCTGATAGAGTCTAGGCAGTACAGGAGGTACCAACAATGTGTGAAATCAGATGAGGGCTGACAGCATGCAGACAGTACAGGAGGTACCAACATCATGGCAGATCAGATGAGGGCTGACATAGTGAAGACAGTTCAGGAAGTACCAACAACATGTCAGATAAGATGAAGGCTGACAGCATGCTGACAGTACTGGAGGTACCAACAATATGGCAGATCAGATGAAGGTTGACAGTGTGCAGACAGTATATGAGGTACCAACAATATGGGAGATCACATGAGGGCAGACAGTACTAGAGGTACCAACAACATCGCAGATCAGATGAGGGCTGGCATCTTGGAGACGGTACAGGAGGTAGCAATAACATGGGAAATCAGATGAGTGCTGACAGCGTCCAGACAGTAGAGAAGGCACCTACAACATGGCAGATCAGATGAGGCCTGACAGTGTGCAGACAGTACAGGAGGTACCAACAACATTACTGATCAAATGAAAGCTGACAGCTTGCAGACAGTGCAGGAGGTACCAACAACATGGGAGTTCAGATGAGCGCTGACAGTGTGCAGACAGTACTGGAGGTACCAGCAACATGGCAGATCAGATGAGGGCTGACAGCATGCAGATAGTACAGGAGGTAGCAACAATATGGCAGAGCAGATGAAGGTTGACAGTGTGCAGATGGTACAGGAGGTCGCATACATATGACAGACCAGAAGAGGGCTGAGAGCTTGCAGACAATACAGGAGTTACCATGAAAATGGGAGATCAGATGAGGGTTGACAGAGTGCAGACAGTACAAGAGGTACCAACAACATGGCAGATCAGATGAGGGCTGACAGAGTGTAGGCAGTACCCGAGATACCAACAACATGGTAGATCAGATGAGGGCAGACAGTACTGGAGGTACTAACAACATCGCAGATCAGATGAGGGCTGGCATCTTGGAGATGGTACAGGAGGTAGCAACAACATGGGAAATCAGATGAGTGCTGACAGCGTCCAGACAGTAGAGAAGGCACCTACAACATGGCAGATCAGATGAGGCCTGACAGTGTGCAGACAGTACAGGAGGTACCAACAACATTACTGATGAAATGAAAGCTGACAGCTTGCAGACAGTGCAGGAGGTACCACCAACATGGGAGATCAGATGAGCACTGACAGTGTGCAGACAGTACTGGAAGTACCAGCAACATGGCAGAACAGATGAGGGCTGACAGCATGCAGATAGTACAGGAGGTAGCAACAATATGGCAGAGAAGAAGTGGGCTGACAGTACACAGATAAAACAAGAGTTACCAATAACATGGCAGATGAGATGAGGACTAACAACATGCAGACAGTACAGGAAATACGACCATGGGAGATCAGATGAGGGCTGACGCTGTCCAGACAGTACAGGAGGTACCAACAACATGGCAGAGCAGATGTGGGTTGACATTGTGCAGACAGTACTGGAGGTACAGTAGGTATCAGCAACATGGCAGATTAAATGACGTCTGAGAGCGTGCAGACCGTAGAGTAGGTAGCAGGAACATGCCACAGCAGATGAAGGCTGACAGTGTGTAGACAATACAGCAGGTATCAACAACATGGGAGATCAGATGAGGGCTGATAACGTGCAGACAGGAAATGAGGTCCCAACAACATTGGAGATCAGATGAGGGCTGACAGAGTGCAGACAGTACAGACGGTATCAACAATATGGCAGATGAGATGAGGTCTGACAACGTGCAGACAGTACAGGAGGCACCAATGACATGGCAGATCAGATGGGGGCTGATAGTGTGCAGGCAGTACAGGAGGTACCAACAACATGGCAGATCAGAAGTGGGCTGACAGCGTACAGACAATGCAGGGGGTACTAACAATATGGCAGATCAGATGAAGTTTTACAGTGTGCAGATAATTAAGAAAGTGGCAACAACATGGCAGATGAGATGAGGGCTGACAGAGTTCCAACAGTACAGGAAGTACCAACAACATGGCAGATCAAATGAGGGCTGACAGAGCACAGACAGTGTAGCAGGTAGCAGCCAGATGGCAGATCAGATGAGGGCTGACAGCATGCTGACACTACAGGAGGTACCGACAACTTGGGAGATCATATGAGGGCTGAGAGAGTACAGACAGTATAGGAAGTTCAAAGAACATGGGAGATCAGATGAGGGCTAACAGAGTGCAGACAGTACAGAAGGTACCAACAATATTGCAGATCAGATGAAAGCTGACAGCGTGCAGACACTACAGGAGGCACTACCAGCATGGGCAATGAGATGAGGGATAGCAGTGTGCAGACAGTATAGGATGTGCCAACAACATGGCAGTTCAGATGAGGGCTGACAGCGTGCAGACAGTAGAGGAGGTAACAACATGGAAGATTAGATGAGGGCTGACAGCTTGCAGACAGTACAGGAGGTACCAACAACATGGCAGATCAATAAAATAAATACGTCCAGGGGAAGCAAAATAAAACTGTTGCAAAATCAATGCCACTGATAAGAAAATAACGTCTGCTGACAAGGAAATAGCGTATACTGTTTTAATAGCCGCTTTCGTAAAAAAACTTCATCAGAATAATTACATCAAATCAACTGACATCTTAAATATCCTATACTAATCATGTGACCAATTAATTAATTAAAACAAAATAATACAATTTTAAAAAAACAGTTCACTTTAAAAACTCATAAATAGTCAAAATCATTCTTGGTAACCTAATGAAAGTGGGATAAAATAGAATGTCCTGCTTTGTTTACATTCAACCACGTTGATTCAAATAGCATTTAATATTAATGGTCTCATTGAGTCAGGGGCTGTCCGACTTTAATTTAATTTGCCAGTAGGTCTCTCTTTGTAGGAGAAAGTTCTTAAAGTCCCTTCCTCAAATCTTTCCCCCACTTCTAGTATGGAAAATAAAAATTTTTTAAAAGATGAACAGTTCAAGGAATGCTTAAACAAGGCATTCCTTTCATCCCTAGACTTAATACTATAAAGATGTTCCCTTATACGTATTCTAAACTCCCTTGTGGTCATTCCGATGTAGAAAGCATCACAAGTGGAGCACAGGGCGATGTAAACAACTCCCTTGGTTCCACAATTTACAAAACCCGGGACCTCTAAGGTTCTTCTAATGGTGCTGGGTACAGTTGAGGAGACGCCGAACATGTTTTTTAATAAGGATTTTAGCACTAAACGTGAACAGTTAACAAAACTTCTAAAAAGGTATGATGCCATTCACATTGAGAACTGTTATTTTGCCCGTTGTTTGGAGCTGCAAATTGTTCCAAAGGGATTAAGATTCTTTAAGTGCCCCAACGGGGTTCAATCTAGTGATGCATTTTTTGGTGAATTAGTGTGTTTCTTTAATGAAGCGGGACTTCAATTTTTGAAGTTACTTTATGAAAATAATCTGATGAAAAAAGATCTGCTTAGAAAAGAAATTGTGGAGCTAGAGGCCTTCTTTACACAGTCTTTAGGAACTGTTAAGTTTTGTGAATTTTTTGAAACTGTTTCAAAAGAAACGGAACAGTTTTCACTAGACAATACGAACAGAAAGCACCTAAAATTGTTACGGGATGTTGAAGCATATAAAAACAATTCTGCCTACACCAACTTTGGCATCCCCAACAAAACAAATAGACTGGTTAACAGCAAAGGACATGGACATGACAAAACTGACAATGGTTATTATTTTAAAAGTGTGAACCAAACAGGTGGTGACCGTGGGTCTAATAACAATGTCCCAAAAAGGTTGGAATCAACGTGGTTTCAAAACTGGTATGAATGATCGGGTTGTAACTAGAACACCATTTAGTAACAACATTGATTTGGATAAAGGGCAGGTTGAACAGAATATTTTGGTTGACGATGAGAATTTTCCACCGTTGGTTTCAACGGAATTTTCGGACAAGAATAACACTGCTTGCCCTGTTACAGCGACAGGGTCAGCACATTCAGTACCTTTGTTAACTTCTGGTACAGCGCCCACTAGAAAGAATCAAGTGGTGACCAAGACTGTTTCAACAAGAAGCCGAACTTTTTTGAGTTCCCAGTCTTCAGGGGACGAGACATAGAGTCTATAAACGAACACTTTAGTATTATAAACTTATCTGATCATGTTTTGATTCTGATGAACTTGCTGTGTTAAAGTTAGGTTTAAACTTTATCCCGGACAGTAGGGCTAATTATGTGAGAACTGTTGTGGACATTAAAAAATATTCTAGGAAGTTAAATCTGCATTTTTTATTAAATGAGCTTCCTTCCACTCAAAAAACTTTTGTTAAACCTTCTGTTTTTTGTCCTAAGCTGCATCATACTTTAAGGGTTTTGAGGAAACCTGTATTAAGGATGTGGAAAGTCTATTGTGCCATCAGGTAAATTCTGTTGGAAATTTGTCAAATGAGGAAAGGTTAGCTTTGAATAATTTAAGGAAATTGACTGATAAGCTCTGTTTTATGAAAAGTGATAAGGGCAATAACATAGTAATTATGAAGAAAGAGATGTATGAAAATGGTATGTTTGAACTTCTGAGTAATCATGATGAATATGAAATTATTCCTCTTTATGAGATTAAACGCGATACCGTTTAATCCAGTCTTTTCTATATGATGCCCTTATGAGCGGGGAAATTTCTTTGGAATTATATGAATTTTGTGAGATTTACAACCCCAGGATAGGTGTACTTTTTGGGATCCCCAAAGTACACAAGTCTATAATTAGGCCACCTTTTAGACCAATTGTTTCGGCCCCTTATTCAGCTACTGAGGGAATTTCACTGGTCCTGGATGCCATCCTTGGACCTGTGGTTTCAGTTCAACCTTCTTTTGTTCAGGATTCCTGGCACTTCCTTAGGAGAATTAATCATTTCATTTGTACTCAAGGATATAACCCTGAATTACAGATTATGTTTACTCTGGACGTAATTTCCCTATTTACATGCATACCTCATTTTGAGGGTGTAGAGGCCATCCGGGGTTTTTTGTCTACTGGTTGCCCTAACTTCAGCAATGACATAATTTCTATTTTATGCCGGTTATTGGAGGTCACCCTAGAAAATAATTTTTTTCTATTTGGAAATACGTATTATCGACAGAAAAGAGGGGTGGCCATGGGCTCTTCAGCAGCACCGGCATTTGCTAATCTGGTTATGGCCTGGTGGGAGAAACAATTTCTACCCACCTTGAAGGATAAATTCAAAATTTGTTTTTTCTGTCGTTTTATGGATGATTTGTTTTTTATTATTGAAGGGGATTATACTACTATAGATCAATTTTTTATAGAAATTAACACCCTTTCTGATTATTTGAAATTTACAAAAGGATGTCAGGGACACAGGACAAATTTTTTAGATGTGACCTTAAAATGGGATTATGCAGAAGACAGACTGCATAGTTCTATTTTTCGTAAAAAAACCTTTAATAATGGTTATTTGCACTATAAAAGTGGTCACCCTAAGTTCATTACCAACAACATCCCAAGGGGGCAATACATACGGGCGAGCCGTATGACTTCCAAGGAGTCCGATTTGGAAGTTGAGTTTTCATTTATTTCATCCCTTTTCATCAACAGGGGCTATGCAGCAACCAATTTGGACAGAACTATGAAAGAAGTTTGGTCCAAAAGGGATAGTAAATATTTTCCTTTGTTAAACCTCAAAAATAATGAGGCTGACACTGTTGGTATTAAGAAGACGGTAAATGAAAGGGACACCAATTTGATTTGTTCATTGGAAATGAGCTCCGATAGTAGGGAGATACAAAACATTATAAGAAGAAATTGGGGCATCATAAAAGGTAATAAGGACATCTTTCAGACTTTGGGGGAGAAGCCAGTTTTTATTTCAAAGAGTGGTTTAAATTTAAGAAGAATTTTTGAGACAAAGCAGAATAGTGATTTTAATTTAGTTACTCAGAGAAGGGGAATGTACCAATGTAACAACTGTAATTTCTGTCGTTTCATTTCCACCGGACCCTACATTCTTGTTAGCACCATTAGAAGAACCTTAGAGGTCCCGGGTTTTGTAAATTGTGGAACCAAGGGAGTTGTTTACATCGCCCTGTGCTCCACTTGTGATGCTTTCTACATCGGAATGACCACAAGGGAGTTTAGAATACGTATAAGGGAACATCTTTATAGTATTAAGTCTAGGGATGAAAGGAATGCCTTGTTTAAGCATTCCTTGAACTGTTCATCTTTAAAAATTTTTATTTTCCATACTAGAAGTGGGCGGAAAGATTTGAGGAAGGGACTTTAAGAACTTTCTCCTACAAAGAGACCTACTGGCAAATTAAATTAAAGTCGGACAGCCCCTGGACTCAATGAGACCATTAATATTAAATGCTATTTGAATCAACGTAGGTTGAATGTAAACAAAGCAGGACATTCTATTTTATCCCACTTTCATTAGGTTACCAAGAATGATTTTGACTATTTATGAGTTTTTAAAGTGAACTGTTTTTTTAAAATTGTATTATTTTGTTTTAATTAATTAATTGGTCACATGATTAGTATAGGATATTTAAGATGTCAGTTGATTTGATGTAATTATTCTGATGAAGTTTTTTTACGAAAGCGGCTATTAAAACAGTATACGCTATTTCCTTGTCAGCAGACGTTATTTTCTTATCAGTGGCATTGATTTTGCAACAGTTTTATTTTGCTTCCCCTGGACGTATTTATTTTATTGGTTGGACTTTTTACTTTTGTAACATGGCAGATCAGATGAGCGGTGACAGCTTGCAGACAGTACAGGAGGCACTAACAGCATGGGCGATGAGATGAGGGCTAGCAGTATGCAGACAGTACAGGATGTGCCAACAACAATGCAGTTCAAATGAGGGCTGATAGAGTGCAGATAGTACAGAATGTACCAACAAGATGGCAGTTCACGTGAGGGCTGACAGCTTGCAGACAGTAAAGGTGATACCAACAACATGGCAGATCAGATGAGGGCTGACAGCTTGCATACAGTACAGGAGGTACCAATAACATGGCAGATCAGATGAGGGTTGACAGCATACAGACCGTAAAGGAAGTACCAACAAAATGACAGATCAGATGAGATCTGACAGCATGCAGACAGTACAGGAGGTACAAACAACATGGCAGATCAGATGAGGGCTGACAGAGTGCAGACAGTACAGGAGGTACCAACAACATGGCAGATCAGATGAGGGCTGACAGCTTGGAGACAGTACAAGAGGTACCAACAACATGGGAAATCAGATGAGGGTTGACAACGTCCAGACAGTAGAGGAGGTACCTATAACATGACAGATCAGATGAGGCCTGACAGAGTGCAGACAGTACAGGAGGTTCCAACAACATGGCAGATCTGATGAGGGCTGACAGCATGCCGACAGTGCAGGAGGTTCCAACAACATGGCAGATCAGATGAGTGCTGATAGCATGCAGACAGTACTGGAGGTACCAACAACATGGCAGATCAGATGAGGGCTGACAGCATTCAGAAAATACAGGAGGTACCAATACCATGTCTGATCAGATAAGGACTGACAATTTGCAGACAGTACAGGAGGTACCAACAGTATAGGAGATCAGATGAGGGCTGATACCATGCAGACAGTACAGGAGGTATCAGCAACATGGCAGATCAGATGAGGGCTGGCGGCCTGCAGACAGTACAGGATGTAAGAACAAAATGGGAGATCGGATGAGGGCTGACAGCATGCAGACAGTACAGGAGGTACCAACAACATGGCAGTTCAGATGAGGGCTGATAGATTGCAGACAGTGCAGTAGGTACCAAGAACATGGCAGAGCAGATGTGGGCTGACAGTGAGCAGACAATACAGCAGGTACCAACAACTTCCCAGTTCAGACGAGGGCTGACAGAGTGCAGACAGTACTGGAGGTACCAAGAACATGGCAGATCAGATGAGGGCTGACAGCATGCAGACAGTACATCAGGTACCAACAACAATGCAGTTCAGACAAGGGCTGACAGAGTGCAGACAGTACTGGAGGTACCAAGAACATGGCAGAGCAGATGTGGGCTGACAGTGAGCAGACAGTAGAGGAGGTACAGTAGGTACCAACAATATGGCATATGAGATGAAGGCTGACACCATGCAGACATTACAGGAGATACAAACAACATGGCAGTTCAGATGAGGGCTGACAGAGTGCAGACAGTACAGGAGGTACCAACAACATTACTGATCAAATGAAAGCTGACAGCTTGCAGACAGTACAGGAGGTACCACCAACATGGAAGATCAGATGAGGGCTGACACTGTCCAGACAGTACAAGAGGTACCAACAGCATGGCAGATCAGATGTGGTTTGATATTGTGCAGACAGTACAGGAGGTGCAGTAGGTACTAGCAACATGGCAGATGGGATGACGGCTGACAGCGTGCAGACAGTAGAGGAGGTAGCAGGAATATGCCAGAGCAGATGAAGGCTGACAGTGTGTAGACAGCACAGCAGGTATCAACAACATGGGAGATCAGATGAGGGCTAATGACGTGCAGACAGGACAGGAGGTCCCAACAATATATTAGAGATCAGATGAGGGCTGACAGAGTGTAGACAGTAGAGACGGTACCAACAATATGGCAAATGAGATGAGGTCTGACAGTGTGCAGAAAGTACAGAAGGTATCAATGACATGGCAGACCAGATGAGGGCTGATAGTGTACAGGCAGTACCGGAGATACCAACAACATGGCAGATCAGAAGTGGGCTGACAGCGTACAGACAATGCAGGGGGTATGAATAATATGGCAGATCAGATGCGGACTGACAGCATGCAGACAGTACAGGAGATACCAACAACATGGCAGATCACATGAGGGCTGACACCGTGCAGACAGTACAGGTGGTCCAGGAAGTACCAACAATATGGCAGATTAGATGAAGTTTGACAGTGTGCAGATAGTAAAGGAGGTGGTTACAACATGGCAGATTAGAGGAGGGCTGACAGAGTTCTGACAGTGCACGAAATGGCAGATCACATGAGGGCTGACAGCATGCTGACACTACAGGAGGTACCAACAACTTGGGAGATCATGTGATGGCTGATAGTGGCAGACAGTACAGGAGGTACCAACAGCATGGCAGATCAGATTAGGGCTGAAAGAGTGCAGACAGTACAGGAGGTAGCAACAACATGGCAGATCAGATGAGGGCTGAAAACATTCAGAAAATACAGGAGGTACCAATAACATGACTGATCAGATAAGGACTGACAGTTTGCAGATAGTACAGGAGGTACCAACAGCATGGGAGATCAGATGAGGGCTGATACCATGTAGACAGTACAGGAGGTACAGGACATACCAACAACATGGTAGATCAGGTGAGGGCTGGTGGCCTGCAGACAGTACAGGATGTAAGAACAACATGTGAGATCAGATGAGGGCTGATAGCATGCAGACAGTACAGCAGGTACCAACAACATGGCAGTTCAGATGAGGGGTGACAGAGTGCAGACAGTACAGGAGGTACCAACCACATCACAGTTCAGATGAGGGCTGACAGTGTGCAAACAGTAGAGGAGGTACCAACAACATGGCAGATCAAATGACAGCTGACAGAGTGCAGACAGTACAGGAAGTAGCAGCAACATGACAGATCAGATGAGGGCTGACTGCATGCAGACAGTACTGGAGGTACCAACAACATGGCAGATCAGATGAGGGCTGACAGCATACAGAAAATACAGGTGGTACCAGTAACATGGCTGATCAGATGAGGACTGACAATTTGCAGACAGAACAGGAGGTACCAACAGAATGGGAGATCAGTTGAGGGCTGATACCATGCAGACAGTAAAGGAGATACAGGAGGTACCAACAACATGGCAGATCAGATGAGGGCTTACAGAGTGCAGACAGTACTGGAGGTACCAGGAATATGGCAGATCAGATGTGGGCTGACAGTGAGCAGACAGTACATCAGGTACCAACAACATCGCAGTTCAGACGAGGGCTGACAGAGAGCAGACAGTATTGGAGGTACCAAGAATATGGCAGAGCAGATGTGGGCTGACAGTGAGCAGACAGTAGAGGAGGTACAGTAGGTACCAACTATATGGCATATGAGATGAAGGCTGACAGCATGCAGGCAGTACAGGAGATACCAACAACATGGCAGATGAGATGAAGACTGACAGCATGCAGACAGTAGAGAAGGTACCAACAACGTGGCAGATGAGATGAGGGCTGACAGCATGCAAACAGTACAGGAGGTAGCAGGAACATGGCAGATCCGATGAGGGCTGACAGTGTGTAGACACTACAGTAGACACCAACAATATGGCAGATCAGATGAAGGTTGACAGTGAGCAGATAGTATAGGAGTTAGCAATAACATATCAGATCAGATGAGGGCTGACAGAGTGCAGACAGCAGAGGAGGTACCAACAACATGGCATATCAAATTACAACTGACAGAGTGCAGACAGTACAAGAGGTAGCAGCACCATGACAGATCAGATGAGGGCTGACAGCATACAGAAAATACAGAAGGTACCAACAAAATTGGAGATCAGATGAGGGCTAACAGAGTGCAGACAGTACAAGAGGTGTGAACAACATGGCAGATCAGATGAAGGCTGATAGCGTGCAGACAGTGCAGGAGGTGCCAACAACATGGCAGATCAGATGAGCGCTGACAGTGTGCAGACAGTACTGGAGGTACCAACAGTATGGCAGATCAGATGAGGGCTGCCAGCATGCAGACAGTACAGTAGGTAGCAACAATATGGCAGATCAGATGTGGGCTCACAGCATACAGTCAAAACAGGAGGTACTAATAACATGGCAAAGCAGATGAGGACTAACAATGTGCAGACAGTGCAGGAGGTGCCAACAACATGGCAGATCAGATGAGCACTGACAGTGTGCAGACAGTACTGGAGGTACCAACAATATGGCAGATCAAATGTGGACTGACAGTGTGCAGAAAGTACATGAGGTACAGTAGGTACCAACAACATGGCAGATGAGATGAGGGCTGACAGCATCATGGAAATGATAGATTTAGTTTTATCATATAACTTTTTAGAATTTTATGATGAATTGTTTGTACAAGTCAATGGGGTGGCTATGGGTGCAGCCTTAGCACCCAGTTATGCCAATTTATTTATGCAAGGATGGGAGATGGACAATATTTTTGGAAGTATTTTTGCAAAGAATATCACAAAAATGCTGAGATTTATTGATGACATTCTTATAATTTGGAATGGTTCTGTGGAAGAACTAGAAGCATTCTTAAATTATATTAATAATATCTGTTCATATATCAAATTTACTCATACTTATAGTAAAGAAAAAATAATTTTTTTTTTGATCTTACTATTTATAAGAAGGATGGTAGATTAGTTTCAAAGATTTATAAAAAAGAGTGCCAAAATAATATGTACTTACATTACTCGAGTTTACATCCTAAGAAGACAAAATGGAATATTGTTAAAGGCCAGATCAATAGAATTAGTAGTCTAACAAACGATGAAGACATTTTTTATAAAGAAGCAAATAGTTTTTGTAAAAAGATGAGTAATAGAGGATATCCTGAACATCTGTTAAATAAAATTATGAATGAAGAAGTTCTTAAAAGAAACAATGTGATGATAGATGAAGCCCATACAGAACATAGTATGGACTTCACGACAGCTTTAGCAGTACAAAATAGCATTGATTCTTATGAGATCAAGAACATCATTAGAAATAATTGGGCCATCTTCAAAGGTAATAAGGATCTCCTACAGAAACTAGGAGATGAACAGATTTGTGCAGAAGAGGCGAAGAATTTTAAAGATTTTTTCAAACTAAGTTAAATAAATGTAAGGTAATGGAAGAAAGAAAAGGCATGTTTAAATGTTTCAATTGTAATTATTGTCAATTTTATACACAGAAAGTAATGAAATATTATTAGGAAAAACTATAGTTAAGGTTCGGGCAAATTTTTGTAAGTAAGTCCAAAATGTAGTTTATTTATTAGTATGTTTAGAATGCATGTGCTTCTATATTGGTAGAACAAGTAGAGAATTATATAGAAGGATATATGAGCATCACTATGCAATAGGTAGAGGGGATGCAAAAAATGCAATGGCTAAACATTAGATAGATAGCAAATGCAAAAATAATTTTAAATGCTGAGTTATTGATGCAGTTCATCCCAAAGTTATAAACATTAACATTGAAGAAGAGTTGGGTTGGCTTGAATACTGCTGGCAAGTCAGATTAAATGCAAGTTTTTACCCTGGACTAAACAACAGAGAAGAATTCATTATGTATCTAAAAAGAAAGAGGCTTAAGCCTTAGCTTTAGTATTCTTGTCTTTTTAATTAACTAATTCCAATTTATGGGTTAATTATGTTTCAATTGATGTTTTAATTGATTTTAGAATGATATATAAGTGTATTGCTTTTGCTTCACCACCAGTCTGAAGAAATCTCCGATGTTAGGAGATGAAAGCGCTCACTTGTGGTGGAATTTTGGAGTGATTCGTGTCTGGAATAAATCCTGGTTTTACCTTTGTGCTGTGTCTGTCAACGCTTTTTACTTTTGGAACATGGTAGATCAGATGAGGGCCTACAGCATGCAGACAGTACAGGAGGTGCCAGCAACGTGGCAGATCAAATGAGGGCTGACAGCGTGCAGACAGTATAGGAGGTAACTACAACATGGCAGATCAAATGAGGGCTGAAAGTGTGCAGATAGTACAGGAGGTACCAACAACATGGCAGATCAGATGAGGACTGACAGATTCCAGACAGTACAGGTGTTACAAAACAATATGGGAAATCAGATGAGGGCTGAGAGAATGCAGACAGTACAGGAGGTACCAACAACATGGAAGATCAGATTAAGGCTGACAGCGTTTAGGCAGTACAGGAGGTACCAACAGTATGGCAGATGAGATGAGAGCTGACAGAGTACAGACAATACAGGAGTTACCAAGAACATGGCAGATCAGATGTGGGCTGACAGTGTGCAGACAGTACAGGAGGTACAGTAGGTACCAACAACATGGTAGATCAGATGAGAGCTGACAGCTTGCAGACAGTACAAGAGATAGCAGCAAAATGGCAGATCATATGAGGGCTGACAGAGTGTAGACAGTACAGGAGGTACCACCAGCATGGCAGATCAGATGAGGGCAGACAGAGTGCAGACAGTACAGGTGGTACCAACAACATGGCAGATCAGATGAGGGCTGAGAGCGTGCAGACAGTATAGGAGGTACCAACAATATGGGAGATCACATGAAGGCTGACAGTGTGCAGACTGTACAAGAGGTGCCAACAACATGGCCATTCAGATGAGGGCTGACAGAGTACAGAGAGTTCTGGAGGTACAAGCAACATGTCAGATCAGATATGGGTTGACAGTTTGCATACAGTAGAGGAGGTACCAACAACATGGCAGATGAGATGAGGGCTGACAGTGTGCAGACAGTACAGGAGGTAGCAGGAACATGGCAGATCAGATGAAGCCTGACAGCGTGTAGACAGTACACCAGGTATCAACAACATGGGAGATCAGATGAGAGCTGACGACATGTAGAAAGTACAGTACATCCCAACAACATGGGAGATCAGATGAGGGCTGACAGAGTGCAGACATTACAGGCAGTACCTACAATATGGAGGATCAGATGAAGTTTGACAGTGCGCAGATGGTACAGGAGGTAGCATACACACGGCAGAACAGATGAGGGCTGACAGCTTTGCAGACAATACAGGATGTGGGCTGACAGTGTGCATACAGTAGAGGAAGTACCAACAACATGGCAGATGATATGAGGGCTGACAGCATGCAGACAGTACAGGAGGTAGCAGGAACATAGCAGGTCAGATGAAGGCTGACAGCATGTAGACAGTACAGCAGGTATCAACAACATGGGAGATCAGATGAGGGCTGACGACATGCAGACAGTACAGGAGGTACCAACAACATGGGAGATCTGATGGGGGCTGACAGTGTCCAGAAAGTAGAGCGGGTACCAGCAACATGGCAGATCAAATGATGGCTGACAGAGTGCAGACAGTACAGGAGGTAGCAGCAGCATGGCAGATCAGATGAGGGCTGATAGACTGCAGACAGTACATGAGGTACCTACAACTTGGGAGATCAGATGAGGGTGGACAGAGGGCAGACAGTACAGGAAGTACCAACAACATTAGAGATCAGATGAGAGCTGACAGTGTGCAGACAGTACAACAACAAGGGAGATCAGGTACCAACAACATGGTAGATCAGATGAGGGCTGACAGAGTGCAGACAGTACAGGAGGTACCAACAACATCGCAGATCAGATGAGGGCTGACAACATTCAGACAGTACAGTAGGTACCAACAACATGGCATATCAAATGAGCGCTGAAAGTGTGCAGACAGTACAGGAGGTACCAACAACATGGCAGATCAGATGAGGGCTGATAGAGTCTAGGCAGTACAGGAGGTACCAACAACGTGTGAAATCAGATGAGGGCTGACAGCATGCAGACAGTACAGGAGGTACCAACATCATAGCAGATCAGATGAGGGCTGACATAGTGAAGACAGTTCAGGAAGTACCAACAACATGTCAGATAAGATGAAGGCTGACAGCATGCTGACAGTACTGGAGGTATCAACAATATGGCAGATCAGATGAAGGTTGACAGTGTGCAGACAGTAGATGAGGTACCAACAATATGGGAGATCACATGAGGGCTGACAGTGTGCAGACTCTACAGGAGGTGCCAACAACATAGCCATTCAGATGAGGGCTGAGAGAGTACAGACAGTTCTGGAGGTACCAGCAACATGGCAGATCAGATGAAGGCTGACAGTGTATAGACAGTATAACAGGTATCAACAACATGGGAGTTCAGATGAGGGCTGATGACATGCAGAAAGTACAGTACGTCCCATCAACATGGGAGATCAGATGAGGGCTGACAGAGTGCAGACACTACAGACGGTACCAACAATATGGCAAATCAGATGAAGGTTGACAGTGTGCAGATGGTACAGAAGGTAGCATGCACATGACAGACCAGAAGAGGGCTTACAGCTTGCAGACAATACAGGAGTTACCATGAAAATGGGAGATCAGATGAGGGTTGACAGAGTGCAGACAGTACAATAGGTACCAACAACATGGCAGATCAGATGAGGGCTGACAGAGTGTAGGCAGTACCGGAGATACCAACAACATGGCAGATCAGATGAGGGCAGACAGTACTAAAGGTACCAACAACATCGCAGATCAGATGAGGGCTGGCATCTTGGAGACGGTACAGGAGGTAGCAATAACATGGGAAATCAGATGAGTGCTGACAGCGTCCAGACAGTAGAGAAGGCACCTACAACATGGCAGATCAGATGAGGCCTGACAGTGTGCAGACAGTACAGGAGGTACCAACAACTTTACTGATCAAATGAAAGCTGACAGCTTGCAGACAGTGCAGGAGGTACCAACAACATGGGAGTTCAGAGGAGCACTGACAGTGTGCAGACAGTACTGGAGGTACCAGCAACATGGCAGATCAGATGAGGGCTGACAGCATGCAGATAGTACAGGAGGTAGCAACAATATGGCAGAGCAGATGAAGGTTGACAGTGTGCAGATGGTACAGGAGGTAGCATACATATGACAGACCAGAAGAGGGCTGAGAGCTTGCAGACAATACAGGAGTTACCATGAAAATGGGAGATCAGATGAGGGTTGACAGAGTGCAGACAGTACAAGAGGTACCAACAACATGGCAGATCAGATGAGGGCTGACAGAGTGTAGGCAGTACCCGAGATACCAACAACATGGTAGATCAGATGAGGGCAGACAGTACTGGAGGTACCAACAACATCGCAGATCAGATGAGGGCTGGCATCTTGGAGATGGTACAGGAGGTAGCAACAACATGGGAAATCAGATGAGTGCTGACAGCGTCCAGACAGTAGAGAAGGCACCTACAACATGGCAGATCAGATGAGGCCTGACAGTGTGCAGACAGTACAGGAGGTACCAACAACATTACTGATCAAATGAAAGCTGACAGCTTGCAGACAGTGCAGGAGGTACCACCAACATGGGAGATCAGATGAGCGCTGACAGTGTGCAGACAGTACTGGAAGTACCAGCAACATGGCAGAACAGATGAGGGCTGACAGCATGCAGATAGTACAGGAGGTAGCAACAATATGGCAGAGAAGAAGTGGGCTGACAGTACACAGATAAAACAAGAGTTACCAATAACATGGCAGATGAGATGAGGACTAACAACATGCAGACAGTACAGGAAATACGACCATGGGAGATCAGATGAGGGCTGACGCTGTCCAGACAGTACAGGAGGTACCAACAACATGGCAGAGCAGATGTGGGTTGACATTGTGCAGACAGTACTGGAGGTACAGTAGGTATCAGCAGCATGGCAGATTAAATGACGGCTGAGAGCGTGCAGACAGTAGAGTAGGTAGCAGGAACATGCCAGAGCAGATGAAGGCTGACAGTGTGTAGACAATACAGCAGGTATCAACAACATGGGAGATCAGATGAGGGCTGATAACGTGCAGACAGGAAATGAGGTCCCAACAACATCGGAGATCAGATGAGGGCTGACAGAGTGCAGACAGTACAGACGGTATCAACAATATGGCAGATGAGATGAGGTCTGACAACGTGCAGACAGTACAGGAGGCACCAATGACATGTCAGATCAGATGAGGGCTGATAGTGTGCAGACAGTACAGGAGGTACCAACAACATTGTAAATCAGAAGTGGGCTAACAGTGTACAGGCAATGCAGGAGGTACCAATAACATGGCAGATCAGATGAAGTTTTACAGTGTGCAGATAATTAAGAAAGTGGCAACAACATGGCAGATGAGATGAGGGCTGACAGAGTTCCAACAGTACAGGAAGTACCAACAACATGGCAGATCAAATGAGGGCTGACAGAGCACAGACAGTGTAGCAGGTAGCAGCCAGATGGCAGATCAGATGAGGGCTGACAGCATGCTGACACTACAGGAGGTACCGACAACTTGGGAGATCATATGAGGGCTGAGAGAGTACAGACAGTATAGGAAGTTCAAAGAACATGGGAGATCAGATGAGGGCTAACAGAGTGCAGACAGTACAGAAGGTACCAACAATATGGCAGATCAGATGAAAGCTGACAGCGTGCAGACACTACAGGAGGCACTACCAGCATGCGCGATGAGATGAGGGCTAGCAGTGTGCAGACAGTATAGGATGTGCCAACAACATGGCAGTTCAGATGATGGCTGACAGCGTGCAGACAGTAGAGGAGGTAACAACATGGAAGATTAGATGAGGGCTGACAGCTTGCAGACAGTACAGGAGGTACCAACAACATGGCAGATCAGATGAGCGGTGACAGCTTGCAGACAGTAGAGGAGGCGCTAACAGCATGGGCGATGAGATGAGGGCTAGCAGTATGCAGATAGTACAGAATGTGCCAACAACAATGCAGTTCAAATGAGGGCTGACAGAGTGCAGACAGTACAGAATGTACCAACAAGATGGCAGTTCAGATGAGGGCTGACAGCTTGCAGACAGTAAAGGAGATACCAACAACATGGCAGATCAGATGAGGGATGACAGCTTGCATACAGTACAGGAGGTACCTATAAAATGGGAGATCAGATGAGGGCTGACAGCATGCAGACCGTAAAGGAAGTACCAACAAAATGACAGATCAGATGAGATCTGACAGCATGCAGACAGTACAGGAGGTACAAACAACATGGCAGATCAGATGAGAGCTGACAGAGTGCAGACAGTACAGGAGGTACCAACAACATGGCATATCAGATGAGGGCTGACAGCTTGGAGACAGTACAAGAGGTACCAACAACATGGGAAATAAGATGAGGGCTGACAGCGTCCAGACAGTAGAGGAGGTACCTACAACATGGCAGATCAGATGAGGCCTGATAGAGTGCAGACAGTACAGGAGGTTCCAACAACATGGCAGATCTGATGAGGGCTGACAGCATGCCGACAGTGCAGGAGGTTCCAACAACATGGCAGATCAGATGAGTGCTGATAGCATGCAGACAGTACTGGAGGTACCAACAACATGGCAGATCAGATGAGGGCTGACAGCATTCAGAAAATACAGGAGGTACCAATACCATGTCTGATCAGATAAGGACTGACAATTTGCAGACAGTACAGGAGGTACCAACAGTATAGGAGATCAGATGAGGGCTGATACCATGCAGACAGTACAGGAGGTATTAGCAACATGGCAGATCAGATGAGGGCTGGCGGCCTGCAGACAGTACAGGATGTAAGAACAAAATGGGTGATCAGATGAGGGCTGACAGCATGCAGACAGTACAGGAGGTACCAACAACATGGCAGTTCAGATGAGGGCTGACAGCATGCAGACAGTGCAGTAGGTACCAAGAACATGGCAGAGCAGATGTGGGCTGACAGTGAGCAGACAATACAGCAGGTACCAACAACTTCCCAGTTCAGACGAGGGCTGACAGAGTGCAGACAGTACTGGAGGTACCAAGAACATGGCAGATCAGATGAGGGCTGACAGCATGCAGACAGTACATCAGGTACCAACAACAATGCAGTTCAGACAAGGGCTGACAGAGTGCAGACAGTACTGGAGGTACCAAGAACATGGCAGAGCAGATGTGGGCTGACAGTGAGCAGACAGTAGAGGAGGTACAGTAGGTACCAACAATATGGCATATGAGATGAAGGCTGACACCACGCAGACATTACAGGAGATACCAACAACATGGCAGTTCAGATGAGGGCTGACAGAGTGCAGACAGTACAGGAGGTACCAACAACATTACTGATCAAATGAAAGCTGACAGCTTGCAGACAGTGCAGGAGGTGCCAACAACATGGGAGATCAGATGAGCGCTGACAGTGTGCAGACAATACTGGAGGTACCAGCAACATGGCAGATCAGATGAGGGCTGACAGCATGCAGATAGTACAGGAGGCAGGAACAATATGGCAGAGCAGATGAAGTTTGACAGTGTGCAGATGGTACAGGAGGTAGCATACACATGCCAGACCAGAAGAGGGCTGACAGCTTGCAGACAATACAGGAGTTACCATGAAAATGGGAGATCAGATGAGGGTTGACAGAGTGCAGACAGTACAAGAGGTACCAACAACATGGCAGATCAGATGAGGGCTGACAGAGTGTAGGCAGTACCGGAGATACCAACAACATGGTAGATCAGATGAGGGCAGGCAGTAGTGGAGGTGCCAACAACATCGCAGATCAGATGAGGGCTGGCATCTTGGAGACGGTACCGGAGGTAGCAACAACATGGGAAATCAGATGAGTGCTGACAGCGTCCAGACAGTAGACAAGGCACCTACAACATGGCAGATCAGATGAGGCCTGACAGTGTGCAGACAGTACAGGAGGTACCAACAACATTACTGATTAAATGAAAGCTGACAGCTTGCAGACAGTGCAGGAGGTACCAACAACATGGAAGATCAGATGAACGCTGATAGTGTGCAGACAGTACTGGAGGTACCAGCAACATGGCAGATCAGATGAGGGCTGTGAGCATGCAGATAGTACAGGAGGTAGCAACAATAAGGCAGAGTAGAAGTGGGCTGACAGCATACAGACAATACAAGAGGTACCAATAACATGGGAGATTAGATGAGGACTAACAACGTGCAGACAGTACAGGAAGTATGACCATGGGAGATCAGATGAGGGCTGATGCTGTCCAGACAGTACAGGAGGTACCAACAACATGGCAGATCAGATATGGGTTGACATTGTGCAGACAGTACTGGAGGTACAGTAGGTATCAGCAACATGGCAGATTAAATGATGGCTGAGAGCGTGCAGACAGTAGAGTAGGTAGCAGGAACATGCCAGAGCAGATGAAGGCTGACAGTGTATAGACAATACAGCAGGTATCAACAACATGGGAGATCAGATGAGGGCTGATAATGTGCAGACAGGAAAGGAGGTCCCAACAGCATCTGAGATCAGATGAGGGCTGACAGAGTGCAGACAGTATTGACGGTATCAACAATATGGCAGATGAGATGAGGTCTGACAACATGCAGAAAGTACAGGAGGTACCAATGACATGGCAGATCAGATGAGGGCTGATAGTGTGCAGGCAGTACAGGAGGTACCAACAACATGGCAGATCAGAAGTGGGCTGACAACGTACAGACAATGCAGGGGGGTACCAACAATATGGCAGATCAGATGAAGTTTGACAGTGTGCAGATAATTAAGAAAGTGGCAACAACATGGCAGATGAGGGCTGACAGAGTTCCAACAGTACAGGAAGTACCAACAACATGGCAGATCAAATGAGGGCTGACAGAGCACAGACAGTGTAGGAGGTAGCAGCCAGATGGCAGATCAGATGAGGGCTGACAATATGTTGACACTACAGGAGGTACCGACAACTTGGGAGATCATATGAGGGCTGATAGTGTGCAGTCAGTATAGGAGGTACCAATAACATGTCCGATCAGAGTATAGCTGAAAGAGTGCAGACAGTAGAGGAGGTACCGACAACATTGGAGATCAGATGAGGGCTGAGAGAGTACAGACAGTATAGGAAGTACCAAGAACATGGGAGATGAGACAAGGGCTAAAAGAGTGCACACAGTAAAGGAGGTACCAACAACATGGCAGATCAGATGAGGGCTGACAGCGTGCAGACACTACAGGAGGCACTACCAGCATGGGCGATGAGATGAGGGCTAGCAGTGTGCACACAGTAAAGGAGGTACCAACAACATGGCAGATCACATGAGGACTTACAGCGTGCAGACAGTAGAGAAGGCACTAACAGCATGGGCGAATAGATCAAGGCTAGCAGTGTGTAAACAGTACAGGATGTGCCAACATGTCAGTTCAGATGAGGGCTGACAGCTTGCAGACAGTAAAGGTCATACCAACAACATGGCAGATCAGATGAGGGCTGACAGCTTGCATACAGTACAGGAGGTACCAATAACATGGCAGATCAGATGAGGGCTGAGAGCATGCAGACCGTAAAAGAAGTACCAACAAAATGACAGATCAGATGAGATTTGACAGCATGCAGACAGTACAGGGGGTACAACAACATGGCAGATCAGATGAGGGCTGACAGAGTGCAGACAGTACAGGAGGTACCAACAACATGGCATATCAGATGAGGGCTGACAGCTTGGAGACAGTAGAAGAGGTACCAACAACATGGGAAATCAGATGAGGGTTGACAGCGTCCAGACAGTAGAGGAGGTACCTACAACATGGCAGAACAGATGAGGGCTGACAGCGTGCAGACAGTAGAGGCACTAACAGCATGGGCGATGTGATGAGGGCCTACAGTGTGCAGACGGTACAGGATTTACCAACAACATGGCAGGTCGGATGAGGGCTGACAGCTTGTAGACAGTAAAGGAGGTACCAACAACATGGCAGATCAGATGAAGGCAGACAGCGTGCAGACAGTACAGGAGGTATCAACAACATGCCAGGTCAGATGAGGGCTGACAGCTTGCAGACAGTACAGGAGGTACCAATAACATGAGCGATGAGATGTGGGCTGACAGCACGCAGACAGTACAGGAGGTACCAACAACATGGCAGATCAAATGAGGGCTGACAGCATGCAGACTGTAGAGGAGGCACTAACAGCATGGGCGATGAGATGAGGGCTAGCAGTGTGCAGACGGTACAGGATGTACCAACAGCATGGCAGGTCGGATGAGGGATGACAGCGTGCAGACAGTACAGGACGTATCAACAACATGGCAGGCCAGATGAGGGCTGACAGCTTGCAGACAGTACAGGAGGTACCAACAACATGAGCGATGAGATGAAGGCTGACAGCACGCAGACAGTACAGGAGGTACCAACAGCATGGCAGATCAAATGAGGGCTGACAGCATGCAGACAGAACAGGAGGTAACAACATGGTAGATTAGATGAGGGCTGACAGCTTGCAGACAGTACAGGAGGCGCTAACAGCATGGGCGATGAGATGAGGGCTAGCAGTATACAGACAGTACAGGATGTGCCAACAACAATGCAGTTCAAATTAGGGCTGATAGAGTGCAGACAGTACAGAATGTACCAACAAGATGGCAGTTCACATGAGGGCTGACAGCTTGCAGACAGTACAGGAGGTTCCAACAACATGGCAGATCAGATGAGTGCTGATAGCGTGCAGACAGTACTGGAGGTACCAACAACATGGCAGATCAGATGAGGGCTGACAGCATTCAGAAAATACAGGAGCTACCAATACCATAACTGATCAGATAAGGACTGACAATTTTCAGACAGTACAGGAGGTACCAACAGTATAGGAGATCAGATGAGGGCTGATACCATGCAGACAGTACAGGAGGTACCAGCAACATGGCAGATCAGATGAGGACTGGCGGCCTGCAGACAGTACAGGATGTAAGAACAAAATGGGAGATCAGATGAGGGCTGACAGCATGCAGACAGTACAGGAGGTACCAACAACATGGCAGATCAGATGAGGGCTGACAGATTTCAGATAGTGCAGTAGGTAACAAGAACATGGCAGAGCAGATGTGGGCTGACAGTGAGCAGACAATACAGCAGGTACGGACAACATGGCAGATGAGATGAATGCTGACAGCATGCAGACAGTACAGCAGGTACCAACAACTTCCCAGTTCAGACGAGGGCTGACAGAGTGCAGACAGTACTGGAGGTACCAAGAACATGGCAGATCAGATGAGGGCTGACAGCATGCAGACAGTACATCAGGTACCAACAACATCGCAGTTCAGACAAGGGCTGACAGAGTGCAGACAGTACTGGAGGTACCAAGAACATGGCAGAGCAGATGTGGGCTGACAGTGAGCAGACAGTATTGGAGGTACCAAGAACATGGCAGAGCAGATGAGAGCTGACAGCATGCAGACAGTACATCAGGTACCAACAACATCGCAGTTCAGACAAGGGCTGACAGAGTGCAGACAGTACTGGAGGTACCAAGAACATGGTAGAGCAGATGTGGGCTGACAGTGTGCAGACAGTATTGGAGGTACCAAGAACATGGCAGAGCAGATGAGAGCTGACAGCATGCAGAGTACAGCAGGTACCAGCAACATGGCAGTTCAGATGAGGGCTGACAGCGTGCAGACACTACAGGAGGCACTACCAGCATGGGCGATGAGATGAGGGCTAGCAGTGTGCAGACAGTATAGGATGTGCCAACAACATGGCAGTTCAGATGAGGGCTGACAGCGTGCAGACAGTAGAGGAGGCACTAACAGCATGGGCGATGGGATGAGGGCTAGCAGTGTGCAGACGGTACAGAATTTACCAACAACATGGCAGGTCGGATGAGGGCTGACAGCTTGTAGACAGTACAGGAGGTACCAACAACATGGCAGATCAGATGAAGGCGGACAGCGTGCAGACAGTACAGGAGGTATCAACAACATGCCAGGTCAGATGAGGGCTGACAGCTTGCAGACAGTACAGGAGGTACCAACAACATGAGCGATGAGATGTGGGCTGACAGCATGCAGACAGTACAGGAGGTACCAACAACATGGCAGATCAAATGTGGGCTGACAGCGTGCAGACAGTACAGGAGGTAACAACATGGTAGATTAGATGAGGGCTGACAGCTTGCAGACAGTATAGGAGGTACCAAACAACATGGCAGATCAGATGAGCAGTGACAGCTTGCAGACAGTACAGGAGGCGCTAACAGCATGATCGATGAGATGAGGGCTAGCAGTATGCAGACAGTACAGGATGTTCCAACAATAATGCAGTTCAAGTGAGGGATGACAGAGTGCAGACAGTACTACAACGTGGCGGATCAGATGAGGCCTGACAGAGTGCAGACAGTACAGGAGGTTCCAGCAACATGGCAGATCTGATTAGGGCTGACAGCATGCCGACAGTGCGGGAGGTTCCAACAACATGGCAGGTCAGATGAGGGCTGATAGCGTGCAGACAGTATAGGAGGTACCAAACAACATGGCAGATCAGATGAGCAGTGACAGCTTGCAGGCAGTACAGGAGGCGCTAACAGCATGGGCAATGAGATGAGGGCTAGCAGTATGCAGACAGTACAGGATGTTCCAACAATAATGCAGTTCAAGTGAGGGCTGACAGAGTGCAGACAGTACTACAACATGGCGGATCAGATGAGGCCTGACAGAGTGCAGACAGTACAGGAGGTTCCAGCAACATGGCAGATCTGATTAGGGCTGACAGCATGCCGACAGTGCAGGAGGTTCCAACAACATGGCAGATCAGATGAGTGCTGATAGCGTGCAGACAGTACAGGAGGTACCAACAGTATGGAAGATCAGATGAGGGCTGATACCATGCAGACAGTACAGGAGGTGCCAGCAACATTGCAGATCAGACGAGGGCGGGCGGCCTGCAGACAGTACAGGATGTAAGAACAACATGGGAGATGAGATGAGGGCTGACAGCATGCAGACAGTACATCAGGTACCAACAACTTTGCAGTTCAGACGAGGGCTGACAGAGTGCAGACAGTACTGGAGGTACCAAGAACATGGGAGATCAGATGAGGGCTGACAGCATGCAGACAGTACATCAGATACCAACAACATTGCAGTTCAGATGAGGGCTGACAGAGTGCAGACAGTACTGGAGGTACCAAGAACGTGGCAGATCAGATGAGGGTTGACAGCATGCAGACAGTACATCAGGTACCAACAACATGGCAGTTCAGACAAGGGCTGACAGAGTGCAGACAGTACTGGAGGTACCAAGAACATGGCAGAGCAGATGTGGGCTGACAGTGTGCAGACAGTATTGGAGGTACCAAGAACATGGCAGATCAGATGAGGGCTGACAGAGTGCAGACAGTACTGGAGGTACCAAGAACATGGCAGAGCAGATGTGGGCTGACAGTGAGCAGACAGTAGAGGAGGTACAGTAGGTACCAACAATATGGCATATGAGATGAAGGCTGACAGCATGCAGACATTACAGGAGATACCAACAACATGGCAGATGAGATGAGGGCTGACAGCATGTAGACAGTACAGGAGGTAGCAGGAATGTGGCAGATCAGATGAAGGCTGACAGCATGCAGACATTACAGGAGATACCAACAACATGGCAGATGAGATGAGGGCTGACAGCATGTAAACAGTACAGGAGGTAGCAGGAACGTGGCACATCAGTTGAGGGCTGACGGTGTGTAGACATTACAGGAGGCACTACCAGCATGGGCGATGAGATGAGGGCTAGCAGTGTGCAGACAGTATAGGATGTGCCAACAACATGGCAGTTCAGATGAAGACTGACAGTGTGCAGACAGTAGAGGAGGCACTACCAGCATGGGCGATGAGATGAGGGCTAGCAGTGTGCAGACAGTACAGGATGTACCAACAACATGGCAGGTCAGATGAGGGCTGACAGCTTGTAGACAGTACAGGAGGTACCAGCAACATGAGCAATGAGATGAGGGCTGACAGCACGCAGATAGTACAGGTGGTACCAACAACATGGCAGATCAAATGAGGGCTGACTGCTTGCAGACAGTACAGGAGGTACCAACAACATGAGCGATGAGATTAGGGCTGACAGCACGCAGACAGTACAGGAGGTACCAACAACATGGCAGATCAAATGAGGGCTGACAGCGTGCAGACAGTACAGGAAGTAACAACATGGTAGATTAGATGAGGGCTGACAGCTTGTAGACAGTATAGGAGGTACCAACAACATGGCAGATCAGATGAGCAGTGACAGCTTGCAGACAGTACAGAAGGCACTAACAGCATGGGCAATGAGATGAGGGCTAAAAGTATGCAGACAGTACAGGATGTGCCAACAACAATGCAGTTCAAATGAGGGCTGACAGAGTGCAGACAGTACAGAATGTACCAACAAGATGGCAGATCAGATGAGGGCTGACAGCTTGCATACAGTGCAGGAGGTACCAATAACATGGCAGATCAGATGAGGGCTGACAGCATGCAGGCCATAAAGGAAGTTCCAAAAAAATGGCAGATCAGATGAGGGCTAACAGCATGCAGACAGTACAGGAGGTACAAACAACATGGCAGATCAGATGAGAGCTGACAGAGTGCAGACAGTACAGGAGGTACCAACAACATGGCATAACAGATGAGGGCTGACAGCTTGGAGACAGTACAAAAGGTACCAACAACATGGGAAAATTAGATGAGGGCTGACAGCATCCAGACAGTAGAGGAGGTACCTACAACATGGCAGATCAGATGAGGCCTGACAGAGTGCAGACAGTGCAGGAGGTTCCAACAACATGGCAGATCTGATGAGGGCTGACAGCATGCCGACAGTGCAGGAGGTTCCAACAACATGACAGATCAGATGAGGGCTGACAGCATTTAGAAAATATAAACAACAAAACCATCGACTACTGTGCAGGTGGAAAAACGACAATAAGGCACAGACCAGGAACTTGAAGCAGAAGATATTTAATCAAGTATAAAGCACACCGACTGAGTGCTTTCACCAGTGAAACTGGCTTCTTCAGAGTCGTATAAACACACCCAGCATAGCTTCCCTTAAATACTCATACTGAAATTCAATTAATCAATTATCCAATAATTTCTTGTTATTTCATCACCTAAAAATTTAAAAATTTTACATAAAGTTTTTAAATGTTTATATATGTCTTCCATCAACTTTAAATCCTTACTTAATACAATTTGATTCATTTTAATAAATGCATTCTTACAACATTCTATTGTTGTCTTTTTGAAACTTGATATTTGATACTTAACATCCTTAAAACTTCAAATACATACTAATATATAAAAAAATATACAAACCTAACAAAAATTCAGAAAATACAGGAGGTACCAATACCATGACTGGTCAGATAAGGACTGACAATTTGCAGACAGTACAGGAGGTACCAACAGTAGAGGAGATAAGATGAGGGCTGATACCATGCAGCAGTACAGGAGGTACCAGCAACATGGCAGATCAGACGAGGGCTGGCGGCCTGCAGACAGTATAGGATGTAAGAACAACATGGGAGATGAGATGAGGGCTGACAGCATGCAGACAGTACATCAGGTACCAACAACAATGCAGTTCAGACAAGGGCTGACAGAGTGCAGACAGTACTGGAGGTACCAAGAACATGGCAGAGCAGATGTGGGCTGACAGTGTGCAGACAGTATTGGAGATACCAAGAACATGGCAGATCAGATGTGGGCTGACAGAGTGCAGACAGTACTGGAGATACCAAGAACATGGCAGAGCAAATGTGGGCTGACAGCATGCAGACAGTAGAGGAGGTACAGTAGGTACTAACAATATGGCATATGAGATGAAGGCTGACAGCATGCAGACATTACAGGAGATACCAACAACATGGCAGATGAGATGAGGGCTGACAGCATGTAGACAGTACAGGAGGAAGCAGGAACGTGGCAGATCAGATGAGGGCTGACAGCATGTAGACATTACAGGAGGCACTGCCAGCATGGGCGATGATATGAGGGCTAGCAGTATGCAGACAGTATAGGATGTGCCAACAACAAGGCAATTCAGATGAGGGCTGACAGTGTGCAGATAGTAGAGGAGGCACTAACAGCATGGGCGATGAGATGAGGGCTAGTAGTGTGCAGACGGTACAAGATGTACCAACAACATGGCAGGTTGTATGAGGGCTGAAAGCTTGTAGACAGAACAGGAGGTGCTAACAACATGGCAGATCAGATGAAGACAGACAGCATGCAGACAGTACAGGAGGTATCACCAACATGCCAGGTCAGATGAGGGCTGACTGCTTCCAGACATTACAGGAGGTACCAACAACATGAGCGATGAGATGAGGGCTGACAGCACGCAGACAGTACAGGAGGTACCAACAAAATGGCAGATGAAATGAGGGCTGACAGAGTGCAGACAGTACAGAATGTACCAACAAGATGGCAGTTCAGATGAGGGCTGACAGCTTGCAGACAGTATAGGAGGTACCAACAACATGGCAGATCAGATGAGCAGTGACAGCTTGCAGACAGTACAGGAGGCACTAACAGCATGGGTGATGAGATGAGGGCTAGCAGTATGCAGACAGTACAGGATGTGCCAACAACAATGCAGTTCAAATGAGGGCTGACAGAGTGCAGACAGTACATAATGTACCAACAAGATGGCAGTTCAGATGAGGGCTGACAGCTTGCAGACAGTACAAGAGGTACCAACAGCATTGGAGATCAGATGAGGGCTAAAAGAATGCAGACAGTACAAGAGGTACAACCAGCTTGGGAGATCAGATGAAGGCTGACAGTGTGCAGACAGTGCAGGTGGTGCCAACAACATGGCAGATCAGATGAGCGCTGACAGTGTGCAGACAGTACTGGAGGTACCAACAACATAGCAGATCAGATGAGGGCTGCCAACATGCAGACAGTACAGGAGGTAGCAACAATATGGCATATCAGAAGTGGGCTCACAGCATAGAGTCAAAACAGGAGGTACCAATAACATGACAGAGCAGATGAGGACTAACAACGTGCAAACAGTACAGAAGGTAATAACAACATGGGAGATCAGATGAGGGCTGACACAATGCAGACAGTACATGAGGTATAGTAGGTACCAACAACATGGCAGATGAGATGAAGGCTGACAACGTGCAGACAGTACAGGAGGTAGCAGGAACATGCCAGAGCAGATGAAGGCTGACAGTGTGTAGATAGGTCATCAGTTATCAACAACATGGGAGATCAGATGAGGGCTGATGAGGTGTAGACAGTACAGGAGGTCCCAACAACATGAGTGCAGACAGTAAAGATGGTACCAACAATACAGCATTTCAGATGAGATCTGACAGCATGCAGAGAATACGGGATGTACCAACGACTTGGCAGATCAGATGAGAGCTGACAGTGTACAGACAATACAGGAGGTTCCAATAACATGGCAGAACAGATGAGGACTGACAGCGTGCAGACAGTACAGGAGGTACCAACAACATGGGCAATGAGATGAGGGCTGACAGAGTCCAGACAGTATAGGAGGTGCCAACAACATAGCAGATCAGATGAGGGCTGACAGGGTGCAGACAGTACAGGAGGTACTATCAACATGGGGGATGAGATGAGTTCAGACTGATTGCAGACAGTACAGAAGGTAGCAGCAACATGGCAGATCAGATGAGGGCTGACAGCATGCAGAGAATACAGGAGGTACCAACAACTTGGAAGATCAGATGAGGGCTGTCAGCATGCAGACAGTACAGGAGGTACCAACAATGTAGGACATCAGATTATGGCTGAGAGTGTACAGACATTATAGGAAGTACCAAGAACATGGGAGATCAGATGAGGGCTAACAGTGTGCAGACAGTACAGGACGTACTAACAGCATGGGTGATGAGTTGAGGGCTAACAGAGTACAGACAGTACTGGAAGTACCAACAGTATGGCAGATCAGATGAGGGCTGTCAGCTTGCATACAGTATAGGAGGTACCAAAAACATGGGAAATCAGATGAGGGTTGGCAGTGTGCAGACATTACAGGAAGTACTAACAACATGGCAGATCAGATGAGGTGTGACAGAGTGCAGACAGTAAGGAGTTACCAACAACATGGCTGATCAGATGAGGGCTGACAGAGTGCAGACATTGCAGGAGGTACCAACAACATGGCAGATCAGACAAGAGCTGACAGCGTGCAGAAAGTACAGAAGGTGCCAACAACATGGCAGATTAGAAGTGGGCTGGCAGTGTACAGACAATATAGGAGTTACCAATACATAAGAACAATATGGGAGATTAGATGAGGGCTGACAGCATGCAGACAGTAAAGGAGGTACCAATAACATGGTAGTTCAGATTAGTGCTCACAGAGTGCAGACAGTACAAGAGGTAGCAAGGACATTGGAGATCAGATGAGGGCTTAGAGAGTGCAGACAGTACATGAGGTACCAACAATATGGCAGATTAGATGAGGGCTGAGAGCTTGCAGACAGTACAGGAGGTACAGTAGGTTCCAACAATATGGCAGATGAGATGAAGGCTGACAGCGTGCAGACAATACAGGAGGAAGCAGTAACATGGCAGATCAGATGAGGGATGGCAGTGTGCAGACAGTAGAGGAGGTGCCAACAATATCAGAGATCATATGAGGGCTGTCAGTGTGCAGACAGTACAGTAGGTACCAACAATATCAGAGATCATATGAGGGCTGACAGTGTGCAGACAGTACAGGAGGTACCAACAGCATGGCAGATCAGATGAAGGCTGACAGAGTGCAGACTGTGCAGGAGGTACCAACAATATGGGGAATCAGATGAGGGATGACAGCATGCAGACAGTACAGGAGGTAGCAACAACAAGGCAGATCAGATGAGGGCTGACAGAGTGCAGACATTACAGGAAGTACCAACAATATTGGAGATCAGATGAGGGCTGACAGAGTGCAGACAGTACAGGAGGTGCCAACAATATGGCAGATCCGATGAGGGCTGTCAGCATACAGACAGTATAGGAGGTACCAATAACATGGCAGTTCAGATGTGGGCTGACAGAGTGCAGACAGTACAGGACATAAGAACAACATGGGAGATCAGATGAGGGCTAGCAGTGTGCAGACAGTACAGGAGGTACCAACAACATGGCAGTTCAGATGAGGGCTGACAGAGTGCAGACAGTACAGGAAGTACCTGGAACATGGCAGATCGAGTGTGGGCTGACAGTGTGCAGAGAGTACAGGAGGTACAGTAGGTACCAACAATATTGCAGATTTGATGAGGGATGACAGCTTGCCAACAGTACAGGAGGTACGAACAACATGGGAGATGAGAGAAAGGCTGACAGTGTGCAGACAGTAGAGGAGGTTTCAACAGCATGGCAGATCAGATGAGGGCTGACAGAGTGCAGACAGTACAGTAGGTACCAACAACATGGAAGTACAGTAGGTACCAACTACATGGAAGTACAGTAGGTACCAACTACATGGAAGTACAGGAGGTACCAACTACATGGCAGATCAGATGAGGGCTGACAGCATGCAGACAGTATAGGGGGTACCAACAATATGGGAGATCACATGAGGGCTGACAGTGTGCAGACTACACAGGAGGTGCCAACAACATGGCCATTCAGATGAGGGCTGACAGAGTACAGACAGTTCCGGAGGTACCAGCAACATGGCAGATCAGATGAAGGCTGACAGCGTATAGACAGTATAGCATGTATCAGCAACATGGGAGATCAGATGAGGGCTGACATCATGCAGAAAGTACAGTATGTCCCAACAACATAGGAGATCAGATGAAGGCTGACAGAGTGCACACATTACAGGTGGTACCAACAATATGGCAGATCATATGAAGGTTGACAGTGTGCAGATAGTACAGGAGGTAGCATTAACATGGCAGATCAGATGAGGGCTGACAGCTTGCAGACAATACAGGAGTTACCAAGAAAATGTGAGATTAGATGAGGGTTGACAGTGTACAGACAGTACAGGAGGTACCAACAACATGGCAGATCAGATGAGGGCTGACAGAGTGTAGACAGTACAGGAGATACCAACAACATGGTAGATCAGATGAGGGCTGACAGAGTGCAGACAGTACAAAAGGTACCAAAAACATGGCAGTTCAGATGAGGGCTGACACCTTGTGGACAGTACAAAAGGTAATAACAACATGGCAGATCAGATGAAGGTTGACAGTGTGCAGATGGTGCAGGAATTACCAACAACATGGGAGATCAGATGACTGCTGACAGTGTGCAGACAGTACAGGAGGTACTGACAACATGGGAGATCAGATGAGAGCTGAGAGATTACAGACATTATAGGATGTACCAAGAACATGGGAGATCAGATGAGGGCTAACAGAGTGCAGACAGTAAAGGAGGTACCAACAATATGGCAGTTCAGATGAGGGCTGACAGGATGTACCAAGAACATGGGAGATCAGATGAAAGCTAACATAGTGCAGACAGTAAAGGAGGTACCAACAATATAGCAGTTCAGATGAAGGCTGAGAGCATGCAGACAGTACAGGAGGCACTACCAACATGGGCGATGAGATGAGGGCTAGCAGTGTGTAAACAGTACAGGATGTGCCAACATGTCAGTTCAGATGAGGGCTGACAGCTTGCAGACAGTACAGGAGGTACCAAGGACATGGCAGATCAGATGTGGGATGACGGCTTGCAGACAGTACAGGAGGTACCAAGAACATGGCAGATCAGATGAGGGCTAACAGAGTGCAGACAGTACAGGAGGTACAACAGTATGGCAGAGTAGAAGTGGGATGACAGCATACAGACAATACAAGAGGTACTAATAACATGGCAGATCAGATGAGGGCTGACAGCGTCCAGACAGTAGAGGAGGTACCTACAACATGGCAGATCCAATGAGGCCTGACAGAATGCAGACAGTACAGGAGGTAGCAATAACATGGCAGATCAGATGAGGGCTGACAGACTACAGACAGTACAGTAGGTCCCTACAACATGGCAGATCAGATGAGGGCTGACAGAGTGCAGACAGTATAAAAGGTACCAACAATATGGGAGATCCCATGAGGGCTGACAGTGTGCAGACTGTACAGGAGGTGCCAACAACATGGCCATTCAGATGAAAGCTGACAGAGTACAGACAGTTGTGGAGGTAACAGCAACATGTCAGATCAGATATGGGCTGACAATATGCATACAGTATTGGAGGTGCCAACAACATGGCAGATGAAATTAGGGCTGACAGCATGCAGACAGTACAGGAGGTAGCAGGAACAGTGCAGATCAGATGAAGGCTAACAACGTGTAGACAGCACAGCAGGTATCAACAACATGGGAGATCAGATGAGGACTGACATGCAGAAAGTACAGTACGTCCCAACAACATGGGAGATCAGATGAGGTCTGACAGAGTGCAGACATTACAGGCGGTACCAACAATATGGCAGACCAGATGAAGGTTGACAGTGTGCAGATAGTACAGGAGGTAGCATTAACATGGCAGAACAGATTAGGGCTAACAGCTTGCAGACAATACAGGAGTTACCAAGAAAATGGAACATTAGATGAGGGTTGACAGTGTGCAGAATTTACAGGAGGTAGCAACAATATTGCAGAGTAGATGAGGGCTGACAGACTACAGACAGTACAGGAGGTACCAACAACATGGCAGATCAGATGAGGGCTAAAAGAGTGCAGACACTACAGAAGGTACCAACAACTTGGCAGTTCAGATGAGGGTTGACACCTTGTAGACAGTACAGGAGGTATCAACAACATGGCAGATCAGATGATGGTTGATAGTGTGTAGAGAGTACAGGAGGTACTGGGAGATCAGATGAGGGTTGACAGAGTGCAGACAGTACAGGAGGTACCAACAACAGTGCAGAACAGATGAAATCTGACAGCCTGCAGATAGTGCAGAAGGTACCAACAACATGGCAGATCAGATTAGGGCTGACAGCCTGCAGATACTACAGGAGGTAGCAACAATAAGGCAGAGTAGAAGTGGGCTGACAGCATACAAGAGGTACTAACAACATGGCAGATCAGATGAGGACTAATAGCATGCAGACAGTACAGGAGGTACCATCAACATGGGAGATCAGATGAGGGCTGACAGCTTGGAGAGAGTACAGGAGGTACAAACAACATGGGAAATCAAATGAGGGCTGACAGCGTCCAGACAGTAGAGGAGGTACCTTCAACATGGCAGATCTGATGAGGCCTGACAGAATGCAGACATTACAGGAGGTACCAACAACATGGCAGATGAGATGAGGGCTGACAGCATGCAGACAGTAGAGGAGGTAGCAGGAACATGGCAGATCAGATGAGGTCTGACAGCATGTAGATACTACAGCATGTACCAATAACCCAGGAGATCAAATGAGGGCTTACAGAGTGCAGACAGTACAGGAGGTACCAACAACAACATGGTAGTTCAGATGAGGGCTGACAGAGTGCAGACTGTACAGGAGGTACCAGCAACATTGCAGATCAGATGAGGGCTGACACAGTGCAGATGGTACAGGAGGTACTAACAATATGGCAGATCAGATGAAGGTTGATAGTGTGCAGATAGTACAGGAGGTAGCAATAACATGGCAGATCAGATTAGGGCTGACAGAGTGCAGACAGCAGAGGAGGCACCAACAACATGGCAAATCAAATGTCAGTTGACAGAGTGCAGACAGTACAGGAGGTAGCAGCAACATGACAGAACAGATAAGGGCAGACTGCATGCAGACAGTAAAGGAGGTACCAACAACTTGGGAGATCAGATGAGGGCTAAAAGAGTGCAGACAGTACGGAGGTACCAACAACATGGCAAGTCAGATAAGGGCGGACAGCATCAGACAGTGCAGGAGGTACCAACAACATGGGAGATCAGATGACGGCTGATAGTGTGCAGAGAGTACAGGAGGTGCCAACAACATGGGAGATCAGATGAAGGCTGTGAGAGTACAGACAGTATAGGAAGTATCAAGAACATGGGAGATCAGATGAGGGCTGACAGCACGCAGACAGTATAGGAGGCACTAACAGCATGGGTGATGAGATGAGGGCTAATAGTTTGCAGACAGTACAGGAGGTACCAACAACATGGCAGATCAGATGAGGTCTGACAGCATGCAGACAATACAGGAGGTAGCAACAAAATGTGAGATCAGATGAGGGCTGACAGGGTGCAGACAGTACTGGAGGTACCAACAACATGGCAGATCAGATGAGGGCTGACAGCCTGCAGACAGTATAAGAGGTACCAACAACGTGGCAGATCAGAAATACTGGAGGTACCAACAACATGGGAAGTCAGATGAGGGCTGACAGCATGCAGACAATACAGGAGGTACCAACAACATGGCAGATCAGATGAGGGCTGTGAGTGTGCAGACAGTACAGGAGGGACCAATATCAAAGCAGATCAGAAGTGGGCTAACAGCGTGCAGACAGTACAGGAGGCACTAAGAATATGGGAGATCAGATGAGGGCTGACAGAGTCCAAAGAGTACAGGAGGTACCAACAATATGGAAGATCAGATGAGGGCTGACAGAATGCAGACAGTACAGGAAGTATGAACAACATGGCAGATCAGATGAGGGCTGACAGCATGCAGACAATACAGGAGGAACCAACAAAATGGGAGATCAGATGAGGGCTGACAGCATGCAGACAGTACAGGTGGTACCAATAACATGGCAGATCAGATGAGGGCTGACAGCTTGTAGACTGTACAGGAGGTACCAACAACATGGGAAATCAGATGAAGGCTGACAGCCTGCAGACAGTACAAGAGGTACCAACAACATGCCAGATCAGATGAGGGCTGACAGCTTGCAAACAATACAGGAGGTACCAAGAACATGGCAGATCAGATGTGGGATGACGGTTTGCAGACAGTACAGGAGGTACCAAGAACATGGCAGATCAGAAGTGGGCTGACATTGTGCAGACAGTAGAGGAGGCACTAACAGCATGGGCAATGAGATGAGGGCTTGCAGTGTGCAAACATTACAGGATGTGCCAACAACATGACAGTTCAGATGAGGGCTGACAGCTTGCAGACAGTACAGGAGGTACCAACAACATGGCAGATCAGATGAGGGCTGACAACTTGCAGATAGTGCAGGAGGTACCAATAACATGGCAGATCAGATGAGAGATGACAACATGCAGACAGTACAGGAGGTACCAACAAAATGGGAGATCAGATGAGGGCTGACAGAGTGCAGACAGTAGAGGAGGTACCTACAACATGGCAGATCAGATGAGGCCTGACAGAGTGCAGACATTACAGGAGGTACCAACAGCATTGCAGATCAGATGAAAGCTGACAGCCTGCAGACAGCACAGGAGGTACCAACAACATTGCAGATCAAATGAAGGCTGACAGCGTGTAGATTTTACAGGAGGTAGCAACAATATGGCAGAGTAGAAGTGGGCTGACAGCATACAAGAGGTACCAATAACATGGGAGATTAGATGAGGACTAACAACGTGCAGACAGTACAGGAGGTACCATCAACATGGGAGATCAGATGAGAGCTGACAGCTTGGAGAGAGTACAGAAGGTACCAACAACATGGGAATTCAAATGAGGGCTGACAGCGTCCAGACAGTAGAGGAGGTAGCAGAGGAGTTACCTTCAACATGGCAGATCTGATGAGGCCTGACAGAATGCAGACAGTACAGGAGGTACCAACAACATGGCAGATGAGATGAGGGCTGACAGCATGCAGGCAGTACAGGAGGTAGCAGGAACATGGCAGATCAGATGAGGTCTGACAGCATGTAGACCCTACAGCATGTACCAGCAACATGGGAGATCAAATGAGGGCTAACAGAGTGCAGGCAGTACAGGAGGTACCAACAACAACATGGTAGTTTAGATGAGGGCTGACAGAGTGCAGACAGTACAGGTGGTACCAGCAACATTGCAGATCAGATGAGGGCTGGCACCGTGCAGACGGTACAGGAGGTACCAACAATATGGCAGATCAGATGAAGGTTGACAGTGTGCAGATAGAGGAGGTAGCAATAACATGGCAGATCAGATGAGGGCTGACAGAGTGCAGACAGTAGAGGAGGCGCCAACAACATGGCAGATCAAAAGCTGACAGAGTGCAGACAGTAGAGGAGGTAGCAGCAACATGACAGATCAGATGAGGGATGACTGCATGCAGACAGTACAGGAGGTACCAACAACTTGGAAGATCAGATGAGAGCTGAAAGATTTCAGACAGTACAGGAGGTGCCAACAACATGGCAAGTCAGATGAGGGCGGACAGCATCAGACAGTACAGGAGGTACCAACAACATGGGAGATCAGATGATGGCTGATAATGTGCAGAGAGTACAGGAGGTACCGATAACATGGGAGATCAGATGAAGGCTGAGAGAGTACAGACAGTATAGGAAGTATCAAGAACATGGGAGATCAGATGATGGCTAACAGAGTACAGACAATACAGGAGGTACCCACAAAATGGGAGATCAGATGAGGGCTGACAGGGTGCAGACAGTAGAGCAGGTACCAACAAAATGGCAGATCAGATGAGGGCTGACAGCCTGCAGACAGTATAAGAGGTACCAACAACGTGGCAGATCAGATGAGTACTGACAGGTTGTAGACAATACTGGAGGTACCAACAACATGGGAAGTCAGATGAGGGCTGCAGCATGCAGACAATACAAGAGGTACCAACATGGCAGATCAGATGAGGGCTGAGAGTGTGCAGACAGTACAGGAGGGACCAATATCAAAGCAGATCAGAAGTGGGCTAACAGCGTGCAGACAGTACAGGAGGCACTAACAATATGGGTGATCAGATGAGGGCTGACAGAGTCCAGAGAGTAGAGGTGGTACAAAAATATGGACGATCAGATGAGGGCTGACAGAATGCAGACAGTACAGGAGGTATGAACAACATGGCATATCACATGAGGGCTGACAGCATTCAGACAATACAGGAAGCACCAACAAAATGGAAGATCAGATGAGGGCTGACAGCATGCAGACAGTACAGGGGGTACCAACAGCATGGCAGATCAGATGAGGGCTGACAGAGTGCAGACAGTACAGGAGGTACCAACAACATTGGAGATCAGATGAGACCTGAGAGAGTGCAGACAGTACAGGAGGTACCAACAATATGGCAGATCAGATGAGGGCTGTCAGCGTGCAGACATTACAGGAGGCACTAACACGATGGGCGATGAGATGAGTCTAGCAGTGAACAGACAGTACAGGATGTACCAACAACATGGCAGTTCTGATGAGGGCTGACAGCTTGCATACAGTATTGGAGTATAGTGCAGGAGGTACCAACAATATGGCAGATCACATGAGGGCTGACAGCGTGCAGACAGTACAGGACGCATTAACAACATGGGCGATAAGATGAAGGTAACAGTGTGCAGACAGTACAGGATGTACAAACAACATGGCAGATCAGATGAGGGCAGATCAGATTAGGGCTGACAACATTATGCCAGATGATATGAGGACTGACAGCGCAGACAATACAGGAGGTACCAGCAACATGGCAGATTAGATGAGGGCTGACAGAGTGCAGACAGTACAGGAGGTACCAACAACATGGCAGATCAGATGAGGGCTGACAGCCTGCAGACAGTACAGGAGGTACCAACAACATTGGAGATCAAATGAGGGCTAACAGAGTGCAGATTGTACAGGAAGTACCAAAAATATGGCAAACCAGATAAGTATTGACAGCGTGCAGACAGTACAGGAGGCATTAACAACATGGACGAAGAGATGAGGGCTAACAGTGTGCAAACAGTGCAGGATGTACCAACGACATGAGAGATCAGATGAGGGCTGACAGGTTTTAGACAGTACAGGAGGTACGAAAAATATGGCAGATAAGATGAGTGCTGAGAGCGTGCAGACAGTACAGGAGGTACCAACAATATGGTTGATCAGAGGAGGGCTGAGAGCGTGCAGACAGTACAGGAGATACCAACAACATGACATATCTGATGAGGGCTGATAGAGTGCAGACAGTACAGGAGGGACCAATATCATGGCAGATCAGAAGTGGGCTAACAGTGTGCAGACAGTATAGGAGGCACTAACAACATGGGAGATCAGAAGAGGGCTGACAGAGTCCAGACAGTACAGGAGGTACCAACAATATGGGAGATCAGATGAGGGCTGACAGAATGCAGACAGTACAGGAGGTACCAAGAACATGGCAGATCAGATGAGGGCTGACAGCTTGCAGACAGTACAGGATGTAAGAACAACATGGAACATGAGATGAGGGCTGACAGAATGCAGACAGTACAGGAGGAACCAACAACATGGCAGTTCAGATGAGCGCTGATATAGTGCAGACAGTACAGGAGGTACCAAGAACATGGCAGATCAGATGTGGGCTGACAGTGTGCAGACAGTACAGGAGGTACAGTAGGTACCTACTACATGGTAGATCAGATGAGTGCTGACAGCTTGCAGACAGTACAGGAGGTACCAACAACATGGCAGATTAGATGAGGGGTGGGAGCATGCAGACAGTACAGAAGGTACCAACAACATGGCAGATCAAATGAGGGCTGACAGCATGCAGACAGTATAGGAGCTAACTACAACATGGCAGATCAAATGTGGGCTGACAGAGTGCAGATAGACAGGAGGTACCAAGAACATGGCAGATCAGATGAGGGCTGACAGAGTCCAGACAGTACAGGCGGTACCAACAATATGGGAAATCAGATGAGGGCTGACAGCGTACAGACAGTACAGGACACATTAACAACATGGGCGATAAGAAAGGCTAACAGTGTGCAGACAGTACAGGATGTACAAACAACATGGCAGATCAGATGAGGGCAGACAGTATGCTGACAGTACTGGAGTTGTCAACAAGATGGAAGATCAGATGAAGGCTGACAGCATTTAGACAATACAGGCGGTACCAACATGGCAGATCAGATTAGGGCTGACACTATGCAGACAGTGCAGGAAGTGCAGGAAGTACAGGATGTACCAACTATATGGCAGATCAGATGAAGATTGACAGTGTGCAGATAGTACAGGAGGTAGCAACAACATAGCAGATGAGATGAGGGCTGACAGAATGCAGACAGTGCAGGAGGTAACAACAACATGGCATATCAGATTAGGGCTCACAGCGTGCAGACAGTGGAGGAGGTGCCAACAATATGGGAGATCATATGAGGGCTGACAGTGTGCAGACAGTACAGTAGGTACCAACAGCATGGCAGATCAATTGAGAGCTGACAGAGTGCAGACAGTACAGGAGGTGCCAACTATATGGGAAATCAGTTGAGGGCTAACAGCATGCAGACAGTACAGGAGGTACCAACAACATGGCAGATCAGATGAGGGCTGACAGAGTGCAGACAGTACAGGAGGTACCAACAACATTGGAGATCAGATAAGGGCTGACAGAGTGCAGACAGTACAGGAGGTACCAACAATATGGCAGATTCGATGAGGGCTGTCAGCATCTACACATTATAGGAGGTACCAGTATCATGGCAGTGCAGTTGTGGGCTGACAGAGTGCAGACAGTACAGGAGGTAGCAGCAACATGACAGATCAGATGAGGGCTGGCAGCTTGCAGACAGTACAGGACGTAAGAACAACATGGGAGATCAGATGAGGGCTGACAGCTTGCAGACAGTACAGCAGGTACCAACAACATGGCAGTTCAGATGAGAGCTGACAGTGAGCACACAGTAGAGGAGGAACAGTGGGTACCAACAATATAGCAGATGAGATGAAGGCTGACAGCATGCAGACAGTAGAGAAGGTACCAACAACGTGGCAGATGAGATGAGGGCTGACAGCATGCAGACAGTAGAGGAGGTAGCAGGAACATGGCAGATCAGATGAGGTGTGACAGCATGTACACACTACAAAATGTACCAACAACATAGGATATCAAATGAGGGCTGGCAGAGTGCAGACAGTACATGAGGTATCAGCAACAACATGGTAGTTCCGATGAGGGCTGACAGAGTGCAGACAGTACAGGAGGTACCAGCAACACTGCAGGTCAGATGAGGGCTGACACGGTGCAGACGGTACAGGAGGCACCAACAATATGGCAGATCAGATGACAGCTGACAGTGTGCAGACAGTACAGGCGGTAGCAGCAACATGACAGATCAGATGAGGGCTGACTGCATGCAGACAGTAAAGGAGGTACCAACAACATGGGAGATCAGATGATGGCTGATAGTGTGCAGAGAGTACAGGAGGTACCGACAACATGGGAGATCAGATGAGGGCTGAGAGAGTACAGACAGTATAGGAAGTATCAAGAACATGGGAGATCAGATGACGGCTAACAGAGTACAGACAGTACAGGAGGTACCAACAATATGGCAGATCAGATGAGGGCTGACAGCACGCAGACAGTATAGGAAGCACTAACAGCATGGGCGATGAGATGAGGGCTGACAGCATGCAGACAATACAGGAGGTACCAACAACATGGTAGATCTGATGAGGGCTGAAAGTATGCAGACTGTACAGGAGGGACCAATATCAAAGCAGATCAGAAGTGGGCTAACAGTGTGCAGATAGTACAGGAGCCACTAACAATATGGGAGATCAAATGAGGGCTGACAGAATGCAGACAATACAGGAGGCACCAACAAAATGGGAGATCAGATGAGGCCTGACAGTGTGCAGACAGTACAGGTGGTACCAACAACATGGCAGATCTGATGAGGGCTGACAGCTGGGAAATCAGATGAAGGCTGACAGCCTGCAGACAATACAAGAGGTACCAACAGCATGGCAGATGAGATGAGGGCTGACAGAGTGCAGACAGTACAGGAGATACCAACAACATTGGAGATCAGATGAGGGCTGACAGAGTGCAAACAGTACAGGACGTACCAACAACATTGGAGATCAGATGAGACCTGAGAGAGTGCAGACAGTACAGGAAGCACCAACAATATGGCAGATCAGATGAGGGCTGTCAGCGTGCAGACATTACAGGAGGCACTAACAGGATGGGCAATGAGATGAGTCTAGCAGTGTGCAGACAGTACAGGATGTACCAACAACATGGCAGTTCTGATGAGGGCTGACAGCTTGCAGACAGTACAGGAGGTACTAACAGCATTGGAGATCAAATGAGGGTTAACAGAGTGCAGATTGTACAGGAAGTACCAACCATATGGCAGATCAGATAAGTGTTGACAGCGTGCAGACAGTACAGGAGGCATTTACAACATGGGCGAAGAGATGAGGGCTAACAGTGTGCAAACCATATAGGATGTATCAACAACATGGGAGATCAGATGAGGGCTGACAGGGTTTAGACAGTACAGGAGGTACCAACAATATGGCAAATAAGATGAGTGCTGAGAGAGTGCAGACAGTACAGGAGGTACCAACAATATGGGTGATCAGAGGAGGGCTGAGAGCATGCAGACAGTACAGGAGGTACCAACAACATGGCAGATCTGATGAGGGCTAACAGAGTGCAGACAGTATAGGAGGCACTAACAACATGGAAGATCAGATGAGGGCTGACAGAGTCCAGACAGTACAGGAGGTACCAACAGCATGGCAGATCAGATGAGGGCTGACAGAGTGCAGACAGTACAGGAGGTACCAACAACATTGGAGATCAGATGAGGGCTGACAGCTTGCAGACAGTACAGGATGTAAGAACAACATGGAAGATCAGATGAGGCTGACAGAATGCAGACAGTACAGGAGGTACCAACAACATGGCAGTTCAGATGAGCGCTGATAGCATGCAGACAGTACAGGAGGTACCAAGAACATGGCAGATCAGATGCAGGCTGACAGTGTCCAGACAGTACAGGAGGTACAGTAGGTACCAACAACCTGGTAGATCAGATGAGTGCTGACAGCTTGCAAACAGTACAGGAGGTAGCAGCAACATGGCAGATCAGATGAGGGCTGACAGCGTGTAGACAATACAGGAGGTACCAACAACATGGCAGTTCAGATGAGCGCTGATAGCATGCAGACAGTACAGGAGGTACCAAGAACATGGCAGATCAGATGCAGGCTGACAGTGTCCAGACAGTACAGGAGGTACAGTAGGTACCAACAACATGGTAGATCAGATGAGTGCTGACAGCTTGCAAACAGTACAGGAGGTAGCAGCAACATGGCAGATCAGATGAGGGCTGACAGCATGTAGACAATACAGGAGGTACCAACAACATGGCATATCAGATGAGGGGCGACAGCATGCAGACTGTACAGAAGGTACCAACAACATGGCAGATCAAATCAGGGCAGACAAAGTGCAGACAGTACAGGAGGTAACAAGAACATGGCAGATCAGATTAGGGCTGACAGCGTACTGACAGTAGAGGTGGTGCCAACAATATGGGAGATCATATGAGGGCTGACAGTGTGCAAACAGTACAGTAGGTACCAACAGCATGGCAGATCAATTGAGGGCTGACAGAGTGCAGACAGTACAGGAGGTGCCAACTATATGGGAAATCAGGTGAGGGCTAACAGCATGCAGACAGTACAGGAGGTACCAACAACATGGCAGATCAGATAAGGGCTGACAGAGTACAGACAGTACAGCAGGTAGGAGCAACATGACAGATCAGATGAGGGCTGACTGCATGCAGACAGTACAGGTGGTACCAACAACTTGAGAGATCAGATGATGACTGATAGTGTGCAGAGAGTACAGGAGGTACCGACAACATGGGAGATCAGATGAGGGCTGAGAGAGTACAGACAGTATAGGAAGTATCAAGAACATGGGTGATCAGATGATGGCTAACAGAGTACAGACAGTACAGGAGGTACCAACAATATGGCAGATCAGATGAGGGTTGACAGCGTGCAGATTGTATAGGAGGGACTAACAGCATGGGTGATGAGATGAGGGCTAATAGTCTGCAGACAGTACAGGAGGTACCAACAACATGGCAGATCAGATGAGGTCTGACAGCATGCAGACAATACAGGAGGTACCAACAAAATGGGAGATCAGATGAGGGTTGACAGGGTGCAGACAGTAGAGGAGGTACCAACAATATGGCAGATCAGCTGAGGGCTGACAGCTTGCAGACAGTACAGGAGGTACCAATAACATGGGTGATGAGATGAGGGCTGAGAGCATGCAGACAATACAGGCGGTGCCAACAACATGGCAGATCAAGTGAGGGCTGACAGGGTGCAGACAGTACTGGAGGTACCAACAACATGGCCGATCAGATGAGGGCTGACAGCTTGCAGACAGTACAGGAGGTACCAACAACATGGGTGATGAGATGAGGGCTGACAGCATGCAGACAATACAGGCGATGCCAACAACATGGCAGATCAAGTGAGGGCTGACAGGGTGCAGACAGTACAAGAGGTACCAACAACATATCAGATCAGATGAGCACTGACAGGTTGCAGACAATACAGAAGGTACCAACAACATGGCAGATCAGATGAGGGCTGAGAGCATGCAGACAGTACAGGAGGCACTAACAATATGGGAGATCAGATGAGGGCTGACAGAGTCCAGAGAGTACAGGAGGTACCAACAATATGGGAGATCAGATGAGGGCTGACAGAATGCAGACTGTACAGGAGGTATGAACAACATGGCAGATCAGATGAGGGCTGACAGCATGCAGACAATACAGGAGGCACCAACAAAATGGGAGATCAGATGAGGGCTGACAGCATGCAGACAGTACAGGTGGTACCAGCAACATGGCAGATCAGATGAGGGCTGAAAGCTTGTAGACAGTAAAGGAGGTACCAACAACATGGGAAATCAGATGAAGGCTGACAGCCTGCAGACAATACAAGAGGTACCAACAAAATGTGAGATCAGATGAGGGCTGACAGAGTGCAGACAGTACAGGAGGTGCCAACAGCATGGCAGATCAGATGAGGGTAGACAGAGTGCAGACAGTACAGGGGGGTACCAACAACATGGCAGATCAGATGAGGGGCGACAGCATGCAGACAGTACAGAAGGTACCAACAACATGGCAGATCAAATGAGGCCTGACAGCGTGCAGACAGTATATGAGGTAACTACAACATGGCAGATCAAATGTGGGATGACAGAGTGCCGATAGACAGGAGGTACCAACAACATGGCAGATGAGATGAGGGCTGACAGCATGCAGACAGTACAGGAGGCATTAACAACATGGGCGATAAGATGAAGGCTAACAGTGTGCAGACAGTACAGGATGTATGAACAGCATGGCAGATCAGATGAGGGCAGACAGTATGCTGACAGCACTGGAGTTGCCAACAAGATGGGAAATCAGATGAGGGCTGACAGAGTGCAGACAGTACAGGAGGTACCAACAATATGGCAGATCACATGAGGGCTGACAGCATGCAGACAGTACAGGAGGCATTAACAACATGGGCGATAAGATGAAGGCTAACAGTGTGCAGACAGTACAGGATGTATGAACAGCATGGCAGATCAGATGAGGGCAGACAGTATGCTGACAGCACTGGAGTTGCCAACAAGATGGGAGATCAGATGAAGGCTGACAGCATTTAGACAGTACAGGCGGTACCAACAGTATGGCCGATGAGATGAGAGCTGACAACATACAGAAAATGCAGGAGGTATCAACAACATGGCAAATCAGATGAGGACTGACAGCATACAGACAATACAGGAGGTACCAACAATATGGGTGATCAGAGGAGGGCTGAGAGTGTGCAGACAGTACAGGAGGTACCAACAACATGGCAGATCTGATGAGGGCTAACAGAGTGCAGACAGTATAGGAGGCACTAACAACATGGAAGATCAGATGAGGGCTGACAGAGTCCAGACAGTACAGGAGGTACCAACAGCATGGCAGATCAGATGAGGGCTGACAGAGTGCAGACAGTACAGGAGGTACCAACAACATTGGAGATCAGATGAGGGCTGACAGCTTGCAGACAGTACAGGATGTAAGAACAACATGGAAGATCAGATGAGGCTGACAGAATGCAGACAGTACAGGAGGTACCAACAACATGGCAGTTCAGATGAGCGCTGATAGCATGCAGACAGTACAGGAGGTACCAAGAACATGGCAGATCAGATGCAGGCTGACAGTGTCCAGACAGTACAGGAGGTACAGTAGGTACCAACAACATGGTAGATCAGATGAGTGCTGACAGCTTGCAAACAGTACAGGAGGTAGCAGCAACATGGCAGATCAGATGAGGGCTGACAGCATGTAGACAATACAGGAGGTTCCAACAGCATGGCAGATCAGATGATTGCAGACAGAGTGCAGACTGTACAGAAGGTACCAACAACATGGCAGATCAAATCAGGGCAGACAAAGTACAGACAGTACAGGAGGTAACAAGAACATGGCAGATCAGATTAGGGCTGACAGCGTACTGACAGTAGAGGTGGTGCCAACAATATGGGAGATCATATGAGGGCTGACAGTGTGCAAACAGTACAGTAGGTACCAACAGCATGGCAGATCAATTGAGGGCTGACAGAGTGCAGACAGTACAGGAGGTGCCAACTATATGGGAAATCAGTTGAGGGCTAACAGCATGCAGACAGTACAGGAGGTACCAACAACAGTGGAGATCAGATAAGGGCTGACAGAGTACAGACAGTACAGCAGGTAGGAGCAACATGACAGATCAGATGAGGGCTGACTGCATGCAGACAGTACAGGTGGTACCAACAACTTGAGAGATCAGATGATGACTGATAGTGTGCAGAGAGTACAGGAGGTACCGACAACATGGGAGATCAGATGAGGGCTGAGAGAGTACAGACAGTATAGGAAATATCAAGAACATGGGTGATCAGATGATGGCTAACAGAGTACAGACAGTACAGGAGGTACCAACAATATGGCAGATCAGATGAGGGTTGACAGCGTGCAGATTGTATAGGAGGGACTAACAGCATGGGTGATGAGATGAGGGCTAATAGTCTGCAGACAGTACAGGAGGTACCAACAACATGGCAGATCAGATGAGGTCTGACAGCATGCAGACAATACAGGAGGTACCAACAAAATGGGAGATCAGATGAGGGCTGACAGGGTGCAGACAGTAGAGGAGGTACCAACAATATGGCAGATCAGCTGAGGGCTGACAGCTTGCAGACAGTACAGGAGGTACCAACAACATGGGTGATGAGATGAGGGCTGACAGCATGCAGACAATACAGGCGGTGCCAACAACATGGCAGATCAAGTGAGGGCTGACAGGGTGCAGACAGTACTGGAGGTACCAACAACATGGCCGATCAGATGAGGGCTGACAGCTTGCAGACAGTACAGGAGGTACCAACAACATGGGTGATGAGATGAGGGCTGACAGCATGCAGACAATACAGGCGATGCCAACAACATGGCAGATCAAGTGAGGGCTGACAGGGTGCAGACAGTACAAGAGGTACCAACAACGTATCAGATCAGATGAGCACTGACAGGTTGCAGACAATACAGAAGGTACCAACAACATGGCAGATCAGATGAGGGCTGAGAGCATGCAGACAGTACAGGAGGCACTAACAATATGGGAGATCAGATGAGGGCTGACAGAGTCTAGAGAGTACAGGAGGTACCAACAATATGGGAGATCAGATGAGGGCTGACAGAATGCAGACTGTACAGGAGGTATGAACAACATGGCAGATCAGATGAGGGCTGACAGCATGCAGACAATACAGGAGGCACCAACAAAATGGGAGATCAGATGAGGGCTGACAGCATGCAGACAGTACAGGTGGTACCAGCAACATGGCAGATCAGATGAGGACTGACAGCTTGTAGACAGTAAAGGAGGTACCAACAACATGGGAAATCAGATGAAGGCTGACAGCCTGCAGACAATACAAGAGGTACCAACAAAATGTGAGATCAGATGAGGGCTGACAGAGTGCAGACAGTACAGGAGGTGCCAACAGCATGGCAGATCAGATGAGGGTAGACAGAGTGCAGACAGTACAGGGGGGTACCAACAACATGGCAGATCAGATGAGGGGCGACAGCATGCAGACAGTACAGAAGGTACCAACAACATGGCAGATCAAATGAGGCCTGACAGCGTGCAGACAGTATATGAGGTAACTACAACATGGCAGATCAAATGTGGGATGACAGAGTGCCGATAGACAGGAGGTACCAACAACATGGCAGATGAGATGAGGGCTGAAAGAGTCCAGGCAGTACAGGCGGTGCAAACAATATGGGAAATCAGATGAGGGCTGACAGAGTGCAGACAGTACAGGAGGTACCAACAATATGGCAGATCACATGAGGGCTGACAGCATCCAGACAGTACAGGAGGCATTAACAACATGGGCGATAAGATGAAGGCTAACAGTGTGCAGACAGTACAGGATGTATGAACAGCATGGCAGATCAGATGAGGGCAGACAGTATGCTGACAGCACTGGAGTTGCCAACAAGATGGGAGATCAGATGAAGGCTGACAGCATTTAGACAGTACAGGCGGTACCAACAGTATGGCCGATGAGATGAGAGCTGACAACATACAGAAAATGCAGGAGGTATCAACAACATGGCAAATCAGATGAGGACTGACAGCATACAGACAATACAGGAGGTACCAACAACATGGCAGATCAGATTAGGGCTGATACTATGCAGACAGTGCAGGAAGTGCAGGAAGTACAGGACATACCAACTATATGGCAGATCAGATGAAGGCTGGCAGTGTGCAGATAGTACAGGAGGTAGCAACAACACAGCAGATCAGATGAGGGCTGACAGAGTGCAGGCAGTACAGGAGGTAACAACAGCATGGCAGATCAATTGAGGGCTGACAGAATGCAGACAGTACAGGAAGTGCCAACTATATGGGAAATCAGATGAGGGCTAACACAATGCAGACAGTACAGGAGGTACCAACAACATGGCAGATCAGATGAGGGCTGACATAGTGCAGACAGTACAGGAGGTAACAACATGGCAGATCAGATTAGGGCTGACAGCGTGCAGACAGTAGAGTAGGTGCCAACAATATGGGAGATCATATGAGGACTGACAGTGTGCAGACAGTACAATAGGTACCAACAGCATGGCAGGTCAATTGAGGGCTGACAGAGTGCAGACAGTACAGGTGGTGCCAACTATATGGGAAATCAGATGAGGACTAACAGCATGCAGACAGTACAGGAGGTACCAACAACATGACAGATCAGATGAGGGCTGACAGAGTGCAAACAGTACAGGAGTTACCAACAACATTGGAGATCAGATAAGGGCTGACAGAGTGCAGACAGTACAGGAGGTACCAGCAATATGGCAGATTCGATGAGGGCTGTCAGCATCTAGACAGTATAGGAGGTACCAATAACATGGCAGTTCATCTGTAGGCTGACAGAGTGCAGACAGTACAGGAGGTACCAACAACATGGCAGTTGAAATGAGGGCTGAGAGAGAGAGCAGACAGTACAGGAGGTACCGGGAACATGGCAGATCAGATGTGGGCTGACAGTGTGCAGACAGTACAGGAGGTACAGTAGGTACCAACAATATGGCAGATCAGATGAGGGATGACAGCTTGCCGACAGTACAGGAGGTACCAACAACATGGGTGAAGAGATGAGGGCTGATAGAGTGCAGACAGTAGATGAGGTTTCAATAGCATGGCAGATCAGATGAGGGCTGACGGCATGTAGACATTACAGGAGGTACCAACAACATGGCAGATCAGATGAAGGCTGACAGAGTGCTGACAGTACAGGAAGTAGATGTCCCACGTACCTAGTAGTGACTAGAAAATTTTGTATACTGACCGGATGTTTGGGTAGTAAGCAGAGGGTAACCCAAGGGTTTGGAATACTTCAACATGACAATAGAAGGACATCAAACAGACAATATACACTTGACTGGATTCTAACTAACAATCCCTCCCACGCTCCCCTTTATGGCTGTCTTCCTGATGTGCTTAATGACCACCGTCCAACCTACCTAATCAGGCAATGCGTAACCCTCTTAAAAAATTGTACATTGCTAAATAGGTTCATAGGTTCACAGGTAGGTACTAGGCTATCGGCCCTGGGGCCTATACAAGCCCAGCCAAAAGGTACCCTGGCTTTTGCCACCCAAGAAAATTATTTTCCTGTGCCTTTGTCAAGCAGAGCCACAGAGGTGATCCCTGGGGTGAATTTCCTATTTCCCATCCAATCATCAAGATTTTTCTTGAGGAGTGCTAATGAGCTTTGTTTGATATAGACAGGTAGTTTATTCCAGAGTATGGGAAGTCTCTGGGACAGGAATCTATCCCTCTGGCATGTTCTGTTTATTGTGGTGACAAGGTTTAGGTCCCTAGAGCGTGTAGCTCGGAGGGATTGGGATTTCTTTAAGTGGAGCATGCCCAACAGCTCTGGGTTTGATATAGCTTTGTATGTTAGGCAGAGATCACCTTTGAGTAGGCGATATGCGACAGAGTAAAGCTGGAGTTTTTTGAGACGGTCTGTGTAGGGCATCTGTTTGAGGCCGGTAATCCTCTTTGTGAGGTATTTCTGTGGTCTTTCCAGTTGTTGTAGATGTCTTGTGAGGTACATACCAAAAGGGGCATTGTACTCTATAAGGGGTCTAATGAGTGATGAGTAGAGGGGAACAATGACCTCTTTTTTTCTGGATGAGAAACCTTTTGTGATGAGGTGTGCCATGTAGAAGGATTTCCTGACTACTGTGGCGATGTGATTATCAAAGGAGAGACTACTGTCCACCTGTGTCCCAAGGTCTCTTATCACACTTTCGGTGTTAAGTATACTACTACCTATGTTGTAGTTCATGGGTACAGAGTTTTTACCAAAGGGGATGACAATGCACTTTTTGGCATTGAGCTTGAGGCCATGGCTTTGACACCAGGCATCTGTCTCAGTGAGGCCCTTTTGTAGGATGTCCACATCATTAGGAGTTTTGATTATGGCTCCTAGTTTGCAGTCATCTGCGAACTTCATTAGCCAAAGACCTTCTTTGTTAGCCTGTATTTCAGAGAAGTAGATACCAAACAGAAGAGGACCCAGGACTGAACCCTGTGGTACTCCACTTGTCACTAGTCTGAAGTCAGATTTGGAGTCTGCTACTTTTACAGTGTGGGTTCGGTCAGTGAGCCAGTTGGCAACCCATCTTGTGACATAGGGATTTATACCTAGTTTATTGAGTTTATCTATAATTTCAGAGTGGGGGATGGTGTCGAAAGCCTTGGCAAGATCTAGATGGGTTGTGTGAACCACCTTACTCTTGTCTATGGCTTTGGTGGCTGCTTCAAAGAAGTCTATCAGGTTTAGGAGACATGATCTGCCTTTTACAAACCCGGACTGGGTGGGGTCCAGAGTTTGGAGATTACCAATGTCTTTGTTTATAAGTTCCATGATGATATGTTCCATGGCCTTGCAGACCAGGCTCGTCAGGCTAATGGGGTGGTAGTTCCCGGGGTCTGTGGTGGCTCCCCCCTTGTAGAGTGGGATAACCGTCACTGTGCGCCATTCAGCAGGCACAAAGCCTGAGGTGAGGCTATGATTGAACATGGTACTTAGGTGGGGTGCCAGTTCATTCTGTAGTTCGTGTAGAGCGCAGCTTGGGATGTTGTTTGGTCCCATGGATGCTGTGTTCTTGACTTTGGAGAGTGTGGTTTTTACCTGTGCAGCCATGATTACAAAAACTTTGCTTTCTTCTGGTATAGTGATGGGCTCTTTAGGGGGTGAGAGGGGGGTAAAATTAGCACTGAACCTATCTGCCAGGATGTTGGCAATATCAGTTGTGTCTGTATATTTAGTGCCATTGTGCTGTAACTCAGAGCAGATCTGAGTGTTGCCATTGAGATTCTTGACATAGCTATAGAATGCTTTGTGGTTGTCTTAATAATCAGTGGCGATTTTGTTTTCGTAACTAGCTTTGGAGGATTTTATCAGAGATCACAGCTTCTTACTGAGGTTGACCAGGGAGCTCCTCCACTCATGGGATTTTACTATCTCAAAATTCGAAACAAAAGAAATTTAAATCCTCAAAAACCTTTACATCCACCTACAAAATAAGCAACTGGATCCCTTTAAAAACCTTACTCCTAGATGCTGCAGTTGATTATTTTAACTCCAGTTTCCTTAACTCATTACAGCTGGGTGACACCTGTAGGTGCATTTGCAGTTACATCCTACTGACGCCTCCAGATGTCAAATATTGTTTGTACATATTTGCATTAATAATTTTAAAACCATGCTACATACAAAGTTATTAAAAGGTTTCATCTTAAAGCTTACACAATGGCAAACACAAGCATGTTGATAGTTGACCTCTGCCTAGTGCAGATAGAGATATTCATTGCTGTTCATATAATATTTATTTATATTGTCATCAATGTAATACTTTTCTAAATATCTCAACAACCAAGTTGCACAGACAAAACTGCTTAGTCTCATATGAAAACTCCCAGATGAATAAAATGCTGTTGACAGTATGTGTATAACTTGAATGGTTGCTGAGATATTTTAAGTTATTTTCAAAACATTACAAATTCATTAGTAACTATATTTACTGTGACTTAAAATTCCAGTTTAAAACTTAGAACTTCTTTAGTAACACCCATGGTTCCAGAGATATGAATATTTGTTTGAAATGTGTGGACATAATTTGTTTCAACCAAAAAGCTTAGGCTCTGCCCATTGGAGGTTACAGTGCAGACTTCCAGAGTTCCATTGGAGAAAATGAGTTAACATACTGAACAAGTTAGCACCATTCAGAACAATAAGAATAAAACTAACTTTGCCCTATGGCTAACTAAGGAAACAAGAGCTCTACTTTAAGAGATAAAGCCTGGGAACTATAACACACAACAAAATCTCAGACATACCGACTGTCATATCAACAGCTCAGAAACAAAGCTAAAAATCAAATCAAACTAGACAAAAAGAACTACTACTGTAATATCCAAAGAAAAGACTGGAATAGCTCACAAAAATTTTGTTCGACTATTAAAACGCTCCTTCAACCTGGTCAAGTTTCAACTCCAACCCCTTCACCCTCTAACAATCTAGATAGTATTGCAACTCAAGTTAACCAATGCTTCACTGAATCCATACCCTCATGCACCCAAAACATAGTATTGCAACACAATTTAACCAATGCTTCGTCAAATCCATACCCTCATGCACCCAGAACATAATATTGCAACACAATTTAATCAATGCTTCACCGAATCCATACCCTCATGTACCCAGAACATAATATTGCAACATAATTTAACCAATGCTTCACCGAATCCATACCCTCATGTACCCAGAACATAATATTGCAACACAATTTAACCAATGCTTCACCAAATCCATACCCTCATGCAGCCAGAACATAATATTGCAGCACAATTTAACCAATGCTTTGCTGAATCCATACTATCACTCACCCAAAGCAACAGTTATATTCCTTCAAGTGTGCCCTTAACATCACACCACGATAACAATGGCTTCTCCTTTCAGCCTGTCCAAACAGATACCATCAAAAAACTACTTAAAAAAACTAAACCAGCTACCTTAGCAGCCAATCACTTACTAGCCAAATATCTGAAACTTTCTGCTGAAGCCATCTCCTACCCCATCTCAATAAGAATGAACTGGTCCATCTCAGAAAATCAACTTCCTTCTATTTGGAAACTGTCATACATAAACCCCTTACATACAGAGGTAACCCAACCAAACTTCTTAATTATAGGCCTGTAGCTGTTTTATCTCCACTATCCAAAATACTAGAAAAATGCACATACTCACAACTCTTGGACTATCTCTTAAGTAATAATTTACTAGCCAACACACAACATGGATTTCATCCCAACTGCCTTTATGAGCTTCACCAATGCCATCAATCAATATAGGAACAAAGGGAAACTAGTTTCAGCTATCCTCTTAGACCCCCTCTAAGGCATTTGATACTGTTTCACACCAAAAAATGACTATCTGTACTCTCTGACCTAAACCACTTACTTGATTCCAAGCCTGCCTATCTGGTCGCCAGCAAGCTGTAAAATGACAGCATGACCTCTGCCCTCTGCTCCCTGATACCCTGGAGTACCTCAAGGATCTACACTATGTCCATCCTCTCTTTATTATTTTCACTAACAATCTGCACGCTGCCGATAACCATGCCTCCCTTGACCAGAACACAAGATTCAACCCTCATATGTGCTGCCATTACACTTCAACAACTGCAAGACATAACTCAACAGTGTTTTTCCACAGTAGAATCCTGGCTTTCTAAAGATCAACTCGTCCTAAACCCAAACAAAACCAAACTTATGCTATTCCAACCCACTAGAGTCATAGACCCTCCTTCTGATGTCTATATCAAGCTCTCTCAACTCAGTACTGGCATAACCAGTCAGGAGGAGAAGGAAACCACACTCACTACAATTCCAGTCTCACATAGACCTACCGCAACAGCAAACCAAACACATAATCACACAAAAACATACTCGGAGGCTCTAAATAAAGATCTGCCTAAGCAGCAGAGACCTCCAAAGCAGACACCCAAGCAACCGCTACCCCAAAACAAAACAAGTGCAACACATATCTCACAAAGCCAGTGTGCTGAACAGTCACAGCCCTTAAGACTAAACAACACACCTGATACACTTGTAATAGGTGACTCTATCGTCAGGCACACTGACATCCCGCTCACCAGGCTGAACAAGGAGAGGGTCACGGTGAGCAGCCTGTCGGGCGCTAGGATCCACCACATAACACAAGCACTCAGGTCACTCCAAGGCAAGTACAAAATATGACTCAGTCATTGTCCATGCTGGTGTGAATGACCTGAGACATACCTCCCTGGACTACATGAAAAGAGACATAAAGGAGCTCTCTGAGCATGTAGCCCAGGCCGGTATGACCCTGACCTTGAGTAGCATCTTACCCTCACCAAGAATGATGCCACAATATGAAGACAAGATAATCAATTTCAACAATTGGCTTAAGTACTGGTGTCATTCAAAGGGGATCCAATGCCTGTCAGCTTGGGATGATATGCTCGACAAGCCACGATGCTTCGCTAGGGACGGCTTGCACCTGTCACCCCTGGGCTTTCGGATATTGGCAAAGGCTCTTGCTACTGCCATAGTGTCTTTTTTAGGCAAGGCTCAAAAACAAACCCACCTCCATAGGTATCACAAGGGATAAGAAACTAAGAGTAATGCTACTCAATGCCAGAAGTCTAAACCTCAAGATGTATGCACTCAAAACTCTCCTTATCATGGAGAACATCGATATCTATGCAGTAACAGAAACCTGGTTCAGGGCTCCCGAGAGCACCCCAGCACTACCAGGTTATACCTCATACCATTCTTTTTGGCCCCAAAACTTGGACCGAACCACAAAAGGAGGGGGAGTATCGATATTCATCAAAGATACCCACACCTCCAGGTTGGTGGCAAAGCACAAAGCATCAGAGACTATCCATGTGCAACTAACAGTGGGTAAAACTGCCTTCCAATTTATAGCCTGCAACAGACCACCCTCCCAAACCCAGGAACCCCACTCGGCCTTTCTGAGAACACTGAAAAATATGAAGGTCTCTCCAAACACCATTATACTGGGCGACTTCAACTACCCAAACATAGACTGGGAGCATTACTCTAGCTCCAACACCCTAGCCCAAAGGTTCCGAGAATTCATAAACTCAAATGCTATGGAACAACTTGTTACCACTCCCACAAGAGGGGAAAACATACTGGACCTGATCATCACCAACATGGGGGCTCTATGCTCCAGACCAGAAGTGTATCCCTCACTGGTAAGATCAGACCATAAACTAATCTCACTGGATATTCACATCCCGACCCCACCCCCTGCCCAGAAAACCACAGTGAAAAACTTCTCTAAAGCAAATTTCACACTCCTCAAAACCGAGGTGGAATCCTTCAAAGCCCCCGGGCCTGTGGAAAATACAGCCCAGACCGCAGAATCCTTTATAAACGCATTCTATGAACACCTTCAGGAATGCATGGATCATGTGATCCTAAATAAAACCAAGACCCAATCCTCCAAAGGCAGACGTCCCAGCCATAAACAAACTATACAATAGAAGGAGGAAGCTACTAAATGATAGAGCAAAATCCCAAAAAGGGAAGGCATCACTGATCAGTATTAGCAAAAAACTACGGGCACTCATAAAATTGTCTAAGGCCTGCTTCGAGAGAAAAATTGCACAGGACACTAAGGATAATCACAAGGCTTTCTTTAGTTATGTTAGGAACCTGGGTGGTAATTCCCAGATATGCTCAGAATTAGTACAAAATGACAAAAAATACACTGAACCCACAGACATTGCCAACATCCTAGCTGACAGGTTCAGCACAAACTCCCCCTCCCCCACCAAAAGGGCAAATATCTATCCCAGCAGAGTGCTGCCCCCCTGACATCTCAGATGCTCAGGTAAGAGCCGCCCTCTCCAAAGCAAAAAACACAGCATCAATGGGACCAGACGGTGTCCCAGGCTGCGTCCTACATGAACTCCAAGAAGAGCTAAACCCAAACATAAAACTACTGTTCAGTCTCAGCCTTACTACAGGATATGTGCCCAAAGAGTGGCGTACAGCAACAGTGGTCCCTCTCCATAAATGTGGTGCCTCAACAGATCCTGGAAACTATCGCCCCATAAGCCTGACTAGCTTGGTCTGCAAAGCTATGGAAAGGATCATCATGGACCTCATAAATAAAGATATTGGGGACCTACAGACACTGGATCCTACCCAGTTCGGCTTTGTGAAGGGCAGATCCTGCCTCTTAAACCTGGTTGATTTCTTTGAAACAGTCACCAAGGCCATTGACGAGGGGAAGGTGGTCCACACAGCCTACCTGGACCTCCCAAAAGCCTTCGATACAATACCCCACTCAGGCATTATAGATAAGCTCACCAGCTTAAATATAAACCCCTATGTCACTAGATGGATTGCAAACTGGATCAAGGACAAAACCCACATGGTTAGAATTGCTGGAGCCATGTCAGACTCCAAACCATTTACAAGTAGTGTCCCACAAGGCTCAGTCCTGGGACCTCTCTTGTTCGGTATATATTTCTCGGAGGTACAGGCCAACACGGAAGGACTGTGGTTGACCAAGTTCACAGATGACTGCAAACTGGGCGCCATAATCGACTCTCCAGCTGACACAAGCATCCGCCAAAAGGGCCTCATAGAAACAGACAACTGGTGCCAGAGCCATGGCCTCAAGCTAAATGCCAAAAAGTGTATGGTCATCCCCTTTGACAAAAACAAAGTGCCCACAAATTACCACATAGGTGGTAATCCATTAAGTACAGAAGAAGTAATTAGGGACCTGGGGACCCAAGTTGATAGCAATCTCTCATTTGACAACCACGTGGCCAAAGTGGTTAGAAAAACATTTTATATAGCCCACCTAATCATGAAGGGATTCACATCTAGATCAGGGGAGGTCATCGTGCCTCTTTACTCATCCCTCATCAGGCCCATAATTGAGTACAATGCCCCTTTTGGGATGTACCTTACCAGACACCTGCAGCAACTGGAAAGACCCCAAAAGTACCTCACCAAGAGGATCAAAGGGCTCAAACAGATGCCATATGCTGCCCGGTTAAAGAAACTCCAGCTTTACTCAGTGGCATACTGCCTGTTCAGAGGCGATCTGTGCCTGACGTATAAAGCCATATCCAACCCGGAATTAATGGACATGCTGCACCTCAGAAAATCCAAATCCCATCGAGCTACGCTCGAGACTTGAACCTCAGCACTGAAATAAATAGGACATGCTGGAGGAACAGATTCATAACCCAGAGGCTCCCTTCACTCTGGAATAAAATCCCAGTCCAGGTTAGGCAGAGTCCCACATTGACTCTCTTCAAGAGGAATCTTGATGAGTGGATGGGGGATCGTAGGTTTACCCCGGGTATCACTTCTGTGTCACTGTTAGACAGAGGCACAGTATACTAACCTCGAAAAAGGGCATAGCAAAATTAATTTAAAATGGGTGGCGAAAGCCAAACACATTCTGGCTAGGCTTATAAATGCCCTAGGGCAGATAGCCTAGTATGAACCTATGAACCTATGAACCTATGAACCATGACTTTCGCCATACCCAAACAAAACTCCTAGGAGTGCTAATCAACAATGACATGAAATTCAACATTCATACATCACAAGCAATAAAAAGGTGCACAAAAAGCTAGGCATGCTATACGGAAGCAAACAATTTCTGACCAATGACACGAAGGCTGCTATTGCTTGAACCCACTTGCTCCCTACACTCCTCTATGCCTCACCCATATTAAAAAAAAAACAGATATCAGTAAACTAGAAGCATGCAATAATAAAATAGCAAAATTTACTACAGATTCTACATACAGATCTCACCACTGCCTAGCCCTAAAACAACTCCCCTGGCTTGAACTACACAATCACTTACACTATACTCAATTCATAATGACCCATAGAATACTACAACACCCTGAAAAGACCCCTGCCCTACAAAACATACAACACACGTATTCTAATAATCATGTATTGCTTTATACCAATAAATCATTGCTTCAAATATCTAAAGCCAATAATACTGCAGAAGACTCACTTTACTCATATCACATAGCCAAAACCAGGAATACTCTCCCACCTACTATCAGGTCTACAACTAACACTGTCCACTTAAAAAAAAATAGCCAAAAGCCACTTACATAATAATTGGTTATTCACATGCTCCAGACATCACTAGCTACCCTCCTCTTAGCCCCGATCCTTCTGCTGGTTTTTCCCTTCTTATGCTTATTACTTCCACTATCTCATTTCCTCAGACTTCCTCTTACTGACTTAGCCAGGCTCATTCTGCTCCTCTCTGGTACTCTTTTTAGCTAATCATGCATCCACTCTGCCCTAAATTCTGTCTGCAACAGTCCTATCTTTCTAAACTCTCACATGTAAGGTGTTATGTTAAGTTCATTAATCATTACTTAATTAATTAATTAGTTAATTAATTATTTAAGATGTTATGTTAAGTTCATTATCTGTGAAAAAAAATTTCTACCCAGGAGCTTTCAGCTTTCTGCCTATATATTGCATCATTATTAGCTATATAAGATATGATATTGTTTTGTATTTTCGCTTTTGCACCTGTCTAATTTGTCTTTTATTATTTGTGTAGCTTTTCTCTCCAGGCCTATGCTACGCTGAAAATGGGTCTTGCCCCCAGTTGGACTTTCTCAGTAAACAAATGTTAAATAAATAAATAAATGTGGTCAAATTAGCATTTATTTTATTTATTTATTTAAATCTGATGACCGGGAAAGTCTACTGGGCCAAGAAGAGCCCGTTTTCAGTGGAGGCCTGGGGAGAAAAGCTCCACAATAATTGCAAGTTACATTTCACATGTTACAAAAGGACATAGTTCATACAGGTAATTAAACATTTACAGATATGCGCCATGATATTTGCAATTGGCTTGTCACAATGTTACAAAAATGAAAATACATAATTCAATACAGAAATTTCAACATTTACATAAAGTGAATATTTTTGTTATAAACTCAGTTGTAGGTTTAACATTTCAAAATATATAGCTACTAGCCATTAGTAGGTTAGGAAATATTATGCATGGAGAGGGTAATAGTATGTTTGAGATTGGAGAGTATAGTACAATAGATATTAGAGAGGAAATTAGTTTTAATAGGAGAGGGATTGTTTTGGGTGGGATGAAGTAATAGTAGAGGTAGTTGGATGAGTCAGTGTATGGTGGAATGGGGGGTTAAGTTAGAGTGTGGCAAGGGCATTTCCATTTGGAAGAAAGATGAGAGAGTAGCTGAGATTTTAAATTTGTATGGTTAGGTAGGTTGCATAGGTGTGTGGGGAGAGAGTTCCACTGCTTAGCTAAGGAATGTGACAGCAGTAGATGGCCAGGAGGTTATGCAGGTTTGTTGACCTGAATGAGATTTTGTTTTTTGGATCTGAGTGAGTGGTTGGGAATATAAGGTTTTAAGGAAGCAGTGAGAGCTGGGCAGTTGTCAGATTTAAAGATGAGCTTGTGGGCAATGGTGAGTTGTAGGTAACTGAGGTAGTTGGGTAGTTCAAGCCAGTTGAGGGTGAGGAGGGAGTGGCAGTGGTGGGATGAGTTTTTTTGAATTGTTTGCAAATTTGGAGATCTCGTGGTAGCAGGATTCAAGTTTAGACCGAAGACCAAGATGGAGATTGATGAAAAGAGGGGCACCATACATAAGGGAGGGGAATAGGAAGGTGGATGCAAGAGTTTGATGGGTAGAGGGGTTTAGGAAGCAGTTGTGCTTGTACAGGAGACCTTACTTTTGGTGGATTTTCTTGATTATGGAGTGGATGTGGGTGTCAAATTTTAGTTGTTTATCAATAATGATGCCAAGAAGCTTGGTGTTGGGAACAATTTCAAGGAGGGTGCTGTTTTGGCTCTGTATGGTGAATGTGGATTTGTCAATGGAGTTTTTGGTAGGGGAAAAAAACATTAGTTTGGTTTTATTTGCATTTAGTGCCAGATGGTTAGACTGTATCCAGGTTTCTGTTTTGGAGAAGGCCAGTTGGGTTTTTGCTAGGAGCTCGAAGGGGGAGAAGGCTGAGCAGATGATTGTTGAGTCATCTGCTTATTGGATAGATGAGTCTGGGATGGATTGGTGAAAGCTGTTAGTGAATAGGTTTGAAGAGAAGAGGGCCAAGAACAGAACCTTGTGGGACACCTGTGGGTGTGGGAAGGAAGGGGGAAGTTGAAGTTTTCTATTGGACAGCTTGTTGGTGGTCAGACACGTAGCTGGAAAACCAGGCAATGGTGGTGGGAGAGAGGTGTAGGGTGGAGAGTTGGGATATAAGTAGGGTGTGTGAGATGGTGTCAAAGGCCTTTTACAGATCTAGGAACAGTGTGGATACGAACTTTCCTGAGTCACGTTCAAGGTTTACGGTTTCAAGAAAGGAAAGAAGGGCAGTCATGGCTCTGTGGCCAGGGTAGAAGCTGTGTTGGGTAGGGGAGAGGAGATTGTTTAGTGTTAGGTGCGCCATGAGTTGTGCTTGTACTGTTTTCTCTAGTATTTTAGAAAGAGAAGAAATGATGGCAGTAGGCCTGAAGTTGGTGGTATCAGTATTTTTGCCACCTTTGGGGAGGCGGATGATGTAAGCATGGCACCAGATAGAAGGGATGGATGATACTTGTATGGATCTATTTATAAGAATGTTGATGGGATAGGCAATGCTGTGTGCAGACTGTTTGAGGAAGGTGAGTGGAAGGTTGTCAGGTGCATTGCGGCAGGGTTTGAGTTTGAGGAGAAGTCTTTTTATAGTGCTTGTGGGGATGGGCCTGAGGCAGAAGGATGTGGAGGAAGGGTTGATGATTGGGGTGGTGGTTGGGGCAAGAGGGGGTGGTGGTGGAGGAGGGTGGTGGAAAGGAGGCTGATAGTTTAGCTATGCAGTCTATGAAGAATGAGTTGAACTGGCTGGCTGTTTCAAGGTTGGAGAGGTTGGGGTCTGGGCAGGGGTTTTCTTTGTTGCCGGGATGCAGCATTATTGAGACCAGAATTTTTTGGGATTTGTTGAGTGCAAGGACTGGAGTTTGGAGTAGTGGGCTTTGTGGTCTTTATAAGTTTTTTTGCAGAGTTTCATAGTTGCTTATACTCTAGGAGGGTGTTAGGGTTTTTATGTTTTTGATATTGTTTCCATTTTTGTCCCTTTGGTGCAAGGCTAGTCTAGTATCTTTTGATAACCATGGGTAGGGATTTGTTTTGATGCATTCGGTTCGGGGGGGGGGGGGCTTGCAGATTGAAAAGGGTTAGGAATGAGTGGTTAAATTAGGAAAAAGGAACCTTGATGATTGGATGGGAGATAAGAAATTCACCCCGGGGATCACGTCAGTCCTCCTGCTAGACAGGGGTCCCAGGGAAGTAAACGTGGGAAGAAATATCCAGGGAATTGTTATAGCTAGGCTTGTATAGGCCCTAGTGCTGATAGCCTAGTACCAACCTATGAACCTATGAAGCTATGAAACTGCATCATCCAGAGGAAGAGTTTTTAGAGAGGACCAGTCAGTATGCTTTAAGCATTCAGAGAAAGTTAGATGGTTGAAAGGGGAGAGGTTGCAGGTTTGGATGTAGTGGTGTTGTTTATGCAGTGGAGATAGTTTAAAAACACAACAACACAAGGGTGGGAAAAACCTTAATTTCTGTGTGGCTCACAAGCAACATAGCTGTGGCCTCCTTCCTAGTTAAAATATGCAATTAAAACAGGATACAAAATTAAAACAGAGTGTAAAGAAAACAAATCACAATATACAAAATACAACAAGGCAATAAAGTAACACAAAATATAAAATAGCAAAAAGAAACTAACTTTTCCCTAACAGCAAGTTGTGGTAGAGTCTAGGTGAGCTTTTCTAGAGCATTTAAAGATGTAAAAAGGTACCTCTGCTCTGAACCTATGTGAATAATAACTCATTTAGTACAAAAATGCATTATATACCAATGCATCAAAGGTAGGTTTGGTAGCAGTGCTATTTCAGGATATTCAAGGTGAGAAGCGCACCATATGCCATATAGGTGTATATGTTTATAGGTGTTTAGTAGGCTAATGACTATGGGGGTCTTTATAAGCCTAGGCATGCATCCCAAATATATCCATTTTTTTGAGCCTTAGAGGTTATTTTAAAGGTGTCAAAGGAAAAAACAACTTCAAAAAGATCAATACACGGCAGGTTTAGGTTAAGGCACTTTAATTCTTGCAGCAAGGAGACAAAAACGTGCTAATACAGAGTTTGTCTAACTAGAATCAGGAAGTGAAGCCATTCTTATACATTTCTTATAAGACATTGCCTACTAAGCTGACATAACAAATCACAAGTTCTTACAATATTATTGATGGAAAAAACTGAGACCAGTCGACCAGGAAATAGAAAACACCACAAGCTGTCCCAGGAACATTCCAATAAGCACCAGCACGACACCATTCCAAAGTATTAAACACAATGAGTTTATTCACTATATCTGTTGAGCGCTTTCATCTTACAAAAGACTTCATCAGAACAACTAATACATAACTTCTGTTCCCTTATAAATGCTAAAAATAGTCACCTGACTCACACCATTTACAATTTTAAAGTGCTAGTGCTAGATTCACATTCCTTCCTACAAATTATATACAATCTCTCAAACTCATCAACCTATTAAAATATTTTACAATTTAAAAACTATACTTTTTGAAAAAACACATATTTAAACACCAGAAATTGTTTTATAATGTATGTGTTTTAAAAATATATGTGTTTTAAAAAATCATTATAAGGGTGCAATGAAAAAAAACATGGCATTAATTCCACATATATAGTAGACCCCTGAATACCCTAAACTTAGACCTTATAGAAACATCTACCTTAAATTGTCTAATATGGGTTTAATAGAAATGTGCTCGTTAATTCCGGGGTACACTGATGCGTTAAGTCTAATTTGCCACCTGACTTCTTTGTCACTGACCATCTTTTCAATATCCCCCCCCTCACATTACACTTGACCAATTCTAAAATGCCAAATTTAAAATTTGAACAAACCTTGTTCTCATTTAAATGTTTCCATAGGGCATTCTTATCGTCGTGTTTCTTGATACTATACTGGTGGTCATAAATCCTATTACATAAACATCTGACGGTCTTCCCTACATAAAAGCAGGGGCAATGTAAACATGTGGCCAAATATACTAAATTCTTGGACCTACAGTTCCCCTTCTGAAACGTAATTCTCATTTGATTATAATTGTGCAAAATAATATCCTGAGTATCCGTGATATAGTGACACTGTTGACAGGTGCCGCACTTGGTGGTACCACCACCACCACACCTATCTAATTTCTTATTATGTTTCCTCTCCAATAAAAACTTCATATTGAACCCATTTTTATAGACAAAAAGTGGCTCTTTCCCCACAATATTTAATACCCTATTATCAGCTTTTAATACATTCCAATTCCACTGAATAATACGCTTAATATCTCCACTATATGATGCGTGTTGGAGTACACATGCCTTGCCATACTTTTCGGTGGCTTTCTCATCCCTGGTTGTTCTCTTATCCTGGTTTGTTCCTATTTCTGTTCCCACTCCCAAAAGGGGGTTGTATTTGATTCCCCATTGTTTTCTGACGTACTTACTGCAGTGAGCATTTCAAATTAACTATTAACATGGATAAGGAAACCATTTCTTATTTAGACGTATTAATAACTTTGCAAGGTGGGAAATTCAAGTCCAATATTTTTAGGAAGAACACGTTCAGTAATTCCTATCTGCATTTCTCCAGTAATCATCCTTGGGCCCAGAAAAGGAACATTGTCAAAGGACAATGTATCCGAGCGGCACGGATGACGTCAGATGAGAATGACTTGGATAGAGAGCTTAGTAAAATAGGTTCCTACTTTGCTGAAAGAGGGTACCCCATTAATATGATATTGGACGTTAGTAAGTACGTCAGGAAACAATGGGGAATCAAATACAAACCCCTTTTGGGAGTGGGAACAGAAATAGGAACAAACCAGGATAAGAGAACAACCAGGGATGAGAAAGCCACCGAAAAGTATGGCAAGGCATGTGTACTCCAACACGCATCATATAGTGGAGATATTAAGCGTATTATTCAGCGGAATTGGAATGTATTAAAAGCTGATAATAGGGTATTAAATATTGTGGGGAAAGAGCCACTTTTTGTCTATAAAATGGGTTCAATATGAAGTTTTTATTGGAGAGGAAACATAATAAGAAATTAGATAGGTGTGGTGGTGGTGGTACCACCAAGTGCGGCACCTGTCAACAGTGTCAATATATCACGGATACTCAGGATATTATTTTGCACAATTATAATCAAACGAGAATTACATTTCAGAAGGGGAACTGTAGGTCCAAGAATTTAGTATATTTGGCCACATGTTTACATTGCCCCTGTTTTTATGTAGGGAAGACTGTCAGATGTTTACGTAATAGGATTTATGACCACCAGTATAGTATCAAGAAACACGACGATAAGAATGCCCTATGGAAAATTTAAATGAGAACAAGGATTGTTCAAATTTTAAATTTGGCATTTTAGAATTGGTCAAGTGTAATATGAGGGGGGGATATTAAAAAGATGGTCAGTGACAAAGAAGTCAGGTGGCAAATTAGACTTAACGCATCAGTGTACCCCGGAATTAACGAGCACATTTCTATTAAACCCATATTAGACAATTTAAGGTAGATGTTTCTATAAGGTCTAAGTTTAGGGTATTCAGGGGTCTACTATATATGTGGAATTAATGCCATGTTTTTTTTCATTGCACCCTTATAATGATTTTTTAAAACACATATATTTTTAAAACACATACATTATAAAACAATTTCTGGTGTTTAAATATGTGTTTTTTCAAAAAGTATAGTTTTTAAATTGTAAAACATTTTAATAGGTTGATGAGTTTGAGAGATTGTATATAATTTGTAGGAAGGAATGTGAATCTAGCACTAGCACTTTAAAATTTTAAATGGTGTGAGTCAGGTGACTATTTTTAGCATTTATAAGGGAACAGAAGTTATGTATTAGTTGTTCTGATGAAGTCTTTTATAAGATGAAAGCGCTCAACAGATATTGTGAATAAACTCGTTGTGTTTAATACTTTGGATTGGTGTCGTGCTGGTGCTTATTGGAGTATTACAATATTATTTCATAGCAGCTGTTTGTCCATGATTTTCTGCTGACACTATCAAGTTCATGAAAAAACTTCCTAAGAAAAACAATGTGGCCTTGAAGACCACCGGTTAGATACAACTTTTCACTATGTGATGTTACCATTTAAGGTACTATGGTTAATTCGAGCACAAAGCAAGTACAGATTATAGTTCATTTCTTCAAGCAGTCTTTGTTCAACTGTATCTATCTTTTCTGCAGCTGTGCATGTTCTTATAACACGAACAGAGCTGATTTTTCAAGTTCAATAACGTTATAGAAAACAGTATTATTTTATTCATTATTTTCCTGACCTAGCAGATAATCACCTGCTTCTCAGTAAATTTCCAAAAGGCATAAACATGAATTTTGCTGTGCTAGCAAATACTAGGTCAGAGAGCATCTTGCAGTTTCAGAAAGCATCTTGTAGTTTCATACAAAACTAAGCTGTACATAAAATAGAATGAAATGTGTTAACCCTTTTAGCTTCTAATAAGCACTAAACACATACATTAATACATATTTTTCTGACAAAAGGGTACATGTAAGCTAAGGTATGATTTACAGACTTCCTTAGTCCATTAGAGACATAAAAAGCTAGACCAATTTCTGATTTCCCATCCACTGTACCAGCTTATGCTTGAATAGGATTAGGGAAGAACTATGCTTCACATGGATGAAAAGCCTGCTCCAGAGGAGAAGAATTTTCTGAGACATACCTGCCCCTTCGACACTTCCAGTTTATTTTACAAATAAGGTTCAAGTGTCTAGATTGTGAAATTCAGTGCCTGTTGGTTTTGCAGATGTACAAAAATAAAAACAGAGTTGGATCCAAGGATGCCTTGTATGCCAGGCACAAATCACCTCTGAACAGTTTGTAGAAAGTTGAATATAGACATAGGACTTTGAGGCATTCTGCGCAGGACATGTTGCTTACACCCTGCATTCTTATTAAGGGAACCTCTATGGATGTTCCAGTTGCTGCATACAGTGATATCCATGGACCTAAATGCCACACCCTTGCTTATAAGTTGAGCAACACAGAATGATTTCCTTACTACCTTAGAAACATATTGGTCAAAAGACAGGTTACTATCTATATACATGCCCAAATTCCTGACTATTGGGTCCACTTTTAGGGGTGCATTATCAGTGAGGTAGTTTCCTAGCGTAACCAACTTCCCAATGGGTACTATTATGCATTTCTTGGTGCTGTGTTTTAAGCCATGGCTTTGGCACCAGTAATTTGTTTGTGTTAGTCCTTCCTGTAGGACGCAGTTGTAGGCGCTGTTCCCCTGTAACAATAAAGGTTTTCCTCTTAATAAAACGTGGAAACTCAATTTCAATAAATTCAAGGTCCAAGTCCAACAGACCACTAGGTAAAACATTTCAAGACACCAATTTATTTGACAAAAAAACAGATTAAGCGCTTTCATCTCCCATGTGGAGACTTCATCAGAATCTGTTACACATAGAAATCTTCAGTTTAAATACATCTAAGTAAAACACACTTAATTAATCTTGACTTCTAATAGGCTGGCCATTAATTGACACTAATTAACATTGAGGTAATGCTGAACCAAACCTTTGGTAATTTACACTTGAATGTTAATACAAAGTTGTAGAGGTTCATAGGAATTCATGATCTTAACATTTCATAATTTTGTTTCCAACTTATATAAATGTTGTAAAAATTAAATACAAGTAAAATCATCAAAGAAATTGTGACAGGAAATACTCATTTCTTATTAATACATTAGTTTGATGTATAAATACCAATAAATATATAAAAATATAAAAAATATATAAAATGTATGTAAAATATATATATAGTATAAAAATATTGTATGTTAAAACCACATTTATTCTTGTACCTTAAATAGTGTTAACAACTATATTTTAAGCTACACCCTTAATAAAAATAAAATATATTATATGTACATGCTCCATAAGGACCGAATCTGAATATTTTATTTATTTATTTATTTGTTTACATAAGTTACAACAGTTAACCATCTATCGATGTCTCTTTGGGTCATCAGCGAGAATCTTAAGGGCTGGGTTGATGGATATGTGGTCATTCAATCCATAATTTCCACATGCGTCCAACCTTAACTGCCAAACCATCTCCCTAAATTCCAGTTTGGTTTCCCAATCCCCCCCTCTCTCTTGCTTCACCACCTCTTCCAATATCCAAAATTTAAAATCTGCATCTCTACATATCCAGGTATGTCTAAATAAGGCGTTGTTGTCGTTAATTTTGATAATATCTCTATTGTGTTCATATATACGTGCCCTTAAATTACGTTTGGTTTTCCCTATGTAGTATTTCAGACATTTCTTACAGTAACACAAGTATACCACCCCTTTTGTGTAACAACTGTAGTATTTACTACCTATCAATTTCAAATTTATATTTGGTAGTTCCAATTCTTTAGTATCTGCCATAAAAACACATTGTGCACACCTACCACATCTAAAAGTACCATATTTACTACTTGCTCCACTTGGAATGTTTTTCTTTTTCTCAAGTATATTTTTCAAATTTCTGTTCTTCCTAAAAGCATATCTAAGTGGTAATTGGAAAACATCTGTCTTATTAGACATTTTACTAAACATTCCCCATGCATCGTTGATGCATTTTTTAATCCATCTGACACCATTAAAGTGTGTCAAAACCAAAAAAGGAAGTTTCTCTTCCTCATCTTTTCTGGTGCTAAACGTATCCCCCACATGGAAGATGAAAGCGCTTAATCTGTTTTTTTTGTCAAATAAATTGGTGTCTTGAAACGTTTTACCTAGTGGTCTGTTGGACTTGGACCTTGAATTTATTGAAATTGAGTTTCCACGTTTTATTAAGAGGAAAACCTTTATTGTTACTGGAGAACAGTGCCTACAACTGCATTCCTTCCTGTAGGATGTTAGTGTCTTGTAGAGGGTTCTGTGACTGCTGCTAGTTTGCAGTCATCTGCAAATTTGGTCAGCCAGAGGCCTTTGACATTGGCCTCATCTTCCAAAAATAGATGCCAAAGCGTAGTGGACCCAGCACAGAGTCCTGAGGGGCTCTACTATTGACTGGCCTGTTTTTGGAGATGGTCTCCCATATCCTAACTTCCTGGGTCCTATCTGAGAGCTAGCTATCTATCCAATTCATAACACAGGGGTTAATGCCTAATTCTATGAGTTTGTTTAAAATGCCCGATTGGGGTATTGTATCAAATACTTTAGCCAGGTCAAGGTAGGAAGTCTGTACCATTTTGTCCTCATTCATAGCCTTGGTGACATTTTATAAGAACTCCACTGGGCTGAGTAGGCATGGTTTACATTTGATGAAGCCAAACTGGGTTGAATCCAGTGTCTGAAGGTTTCCTTTATCATTGTTAATCACTTCCATGATGATTCTTTCCAAGGCTTTGCATGTGGGACTAGACAGACTTATGTATCTGTAGTTGCTAGGGTCTGTTGATGAATCACCATATGGATCTGTAGTTGCTAGGGTCTATTGATGGATCACCATTGTGCAAATGGATGAAAGTTGCAGTCCTCCATTGACAAGACACAAAACCTTACTGGAGGCTATGGTTAAATAGTGACTCCAGTGGTCAGATAGATAATGCTTCAGGCTATTTAGGAGGCATCCTGGGATATTATTGGATCCATCAATGTGGTTTTCTTAGCTTTAGAGAACACATTTAGGACCTGCTCCTGAGTGATAGTTGGGGGGGGGGTATTTGAGTGGTGGCTGGGGGAGGGTAAAATTGTAGGTGAATTTGTCAGCCAGCAGATTTGCTAAATCTTCTGGCTCCATGTAGGTGGTTCAGTTGTTGACATTGTTGTGTAATAACTTTGAGGTTTCAAACATAGCTAAATAAAGCCTTGTGGTTGTCCTTGACCTGGGAGGCTATCTGTATCCCAAAACTGACTTTGGTCGATTTAATTTGCCATCCTAGATGTTTGTTTAACTTGATGAAAGAATTTTTATCCTCCTGGACATTGCACTTCCTGATTTTGGTTATGACTTTTTTTCCTTTTGTTGTACAATCTGTTTATGAATGGGTTCCATCTGGTTGTTTTTTTTTTTTTTTTTTTTTTTTACTTTGTTTTGGGCTTGTTTCTGTAGGTACCGCTGTCTCTGTGCATCTAGTAACATGATTGTACAGGGTTTCTGTGTAAATTTCTGCATAAACAGCTGTGTTCTCCAGGTTTGAAGGGGCTTGAAATTTTGTCAGGTAATCACCTAATAATAGGCAGTTTGCCTTAGAGAAGTTCCTAAATGTTGCAGGGTTTGCTGGGATCACAGCATTTATTTTTATTTTGAAGGCGACAACTTTATGGTCTGACCTTACCAAAGACACTAAGCTTGGGGGGGGGGTATATATTTGTGAGTATGAGATCCAGTATGTTTGCTCCCCTAGTGGGCAAATGGACTAACTGGTCTGGAGTGTTTGTGTTTACAAAGTCCAAGAATATCTGGATCTTCAAGTATGGGGTCATATAGCATTCCCATTTTATAGAGGGGTACTTCAAGTCCTCTATGAATATGGTATCAGGTTGAATGGTAAGTATCTCCAGTAGATCTAAGAGCTCATAGGATCATAGGATTATAGGAGGTTACTAGGCTATTGGCCCTGAGGCCCTTATAAGTCTAGCCAAGAGTTTAGCCCATGTTTAGACAAATCAGCACCCAATGACCCTGTCCAACAGGGACATGGGTGGAATCCCAGGGATATGTTTTCTGTTTCCCATCCAGTTATCCAGGGTGTGCTTAAAAGGGGGTAAAGAGGTACTCTGCATGATGTGGAAGGGAGTCTGTTCCATAGATGAGGGAGTCTCTGTAACACAAATCTGTCCTGCCAACAAGTCTTGTTGATGTCACAGACCAGGTTGAGGCCGAGCGTGCGGGTTACTTGAGTGGAGCTTGACTTGCGGATATGCAGCAGTCCCATCAAGGTGGGGTCCATGATTGCATTGTATGCCAGACAGAGGTCACCTCTGAGGAGTTGGTATGAAACTGAGTAGAGGGATAGGGCTTTTAGCCTATCTGTGTATGGTAGATGTTTGAGGCCCTGGATTCTCCTGGTGAGGAACCTCTGTGGTCTCTCCAGCTGCTGCATGTGCTTTGCGAGGTACATGCCGAAAGGTGCATTGTACTCAATAAAGGGCCTTATAAGGGAAGAATACAGGGATGTTGTGACCTCCTTGTCCATGGATAAGATACCCTTACTTATGAGGTGGTCCATTTAGAAGGCTTTCCATACCATGGAAGTAACATGGTGGTCAAACGTCAGGTTGCTATCAACCTGGGTGCCCAAATCCCTCATGGCTGATTGAGTGCTTAGGACATTATTATTAATGTGATAATTTGTGGGGACATCACTCTCTCCAAAGGGGATGATGATGCATTTTTTTGGTATTCAGCTTGAGGCCATGTTTCTGGCACCAGTCATTTGTCTGAGTGTAACCCTCTTGAAGGATGCCCACATCACTAGGAGAATTAATGACAACACCCAGCTTGTAGTTATCTGCAAACTTGGTCAGTAGTAGACCACTGGTTTTGGCCTGCACCTCAGAAAAGTATATCCCAAATAACAGAGGCCCCAAGACTGAACATTAGGGTACACCGCTTGTTACAGGTCTACTGCTTGAGATGGCTTCCCCTATTTTGACTACATGGGTTCTATCAGTGAGCCAGTTTGCTACCCATCTGGTGACTTATAGATTGATGCCTAGTTGAGAGAGTTTATCTATTACGCCCGAGTGGGGAATAGTGTCAAAGGCTTTGACCAGGTCAAGGTAGGCGGTGTGCACCATCTTCCCCTCATCAATGGCTTTGGTGACTGTCTCAAAGACGTTGACCAAATTTAGCAGACATGACCTCCCCTTAATGAAGCCAAACTGTGTGGGATCAAGTGTTTGGAGGTTGCCAGTGTTCTTGTTAATGAGGTCCATGATAATCTGTTCCATGGCCTTGCAGATCAGGCTAGTTAAGCTGATAGGTCTCTAATTTCCTGGATCGGTGGACACTCCACCTTTGTGTAAAGGGATGACAGTGGCTCTCCTCCACTCAGCTGGGATGAAGCCAGTACTCAGGCTTTGGTTGAATAGGGTGCCTAATGTTGCTGCAAGTTCCTACTTGAGTTCATGTAGGATGCAGCCTAGGATGTTATCAGGTCCAATGGAGGCTGTATTTTTTGCTTTTGACAGAGCAGTGATGACCTGTTCCCTAGATATAAGAGGAAGGGGGCAGGTACTGGGGATGTCCTGATTTACTGATGAAAGGATAGAGGGGTAAAACTTTTGCTGAATCTGTTAGCCAGCAAGTTTGCTATATCTACAGCATTTGTATATGTTGTGTCCTTGACCACCATTTCTGAACAGATCTGGGTGCTTCCTTTGAGGTTGTGGACATATGTGAAGAAGGCCTTATGATTGTCTCTAGTAGATGTGGCCAATTTGGACTTGGTTTGCTTTGGAGGATTTCACTAGTGCTCTTATTGGCTTGTTCAGGTTAAGGAGACATTGCTTCCAATTGGCCACCTGTTCTTTTTTGGTCTTGGACAGCAACTTTTTTTCTTTTGTTATAGAGTTTATTTATTGCAGATGTCCACCAGACAGGTTTACTCTTCCTTGAAAAGGATAACTTAGTCCTGGCGGATATTCCTGATTCCATGCATCTATATAAATGCCCGTATAGTGCTTTGGTGTAGTTTTGGATATTGGTGCTAGTTCCTACAGAGGGGGAGGGGATGTGACGCTATTTATATCATCCCGTAGAAGGCTGTAATCAGCTTTGGAGAAGTTTTTATGTCTGATCCTAGCTAGAGGGGGTTGAGGGAGATGGGGACTTTGAAAGTGACTGCTTTATGGTCAAATCTTACCAGGGAGGATGATACTATAGGGATGCTGCAGTGGTTACTCATGTTGGTTAATACCAAGTCCAAGATATTGTCACTTCTTGTGGGGGTATCAACTAGCTGTTCCAAGGTATTTGCAATGATAACATTGAGGAATCTCTGGGCATTTGTGTTCTGGCATGAGTAGTTCTTCCAGTCTATGTTTGGGAAGTTAAAGTCACCTAGGATCAGGGTAAAGGATTGAATCTTGATAGATTTGAACAGGTCCAAATAGGCAGATTGGGCATCTTGAGTCAGATTTGGGGGCTAGCTATGATAGGGGTCTTGTCAATGGTTAACTGCACCTGGAGTGTCTCCTGTGAGTCATACAGTTTGACCAGCCTGGAGGTGTGTATGTCTTTAATGTATATTGAAACTCCACCTCCTTTGGCTTTATTGCCCACAGTTTGGGGTCTGAATGTATGATAGGATGAGTAACCAGGTAAGGCTGAGATGCTCTCTGCAGCTTTGAACCAGGTTTCTCTGACTGCACAGATGTAAGCATTTTCCAGTGTTAGCAACATGTGCAATGAGTGCAGTTTCATGTTTAGATTCCTAGAGTTTAGCAGCATTACCTTTAATTTGTGCTTTGTTGAAATTTTTATGTTGGCAGTTTTAACCTCATAATTTTCCTAAAAAAGGCACTATAGGGGAGGCAATAGCCTTTGCCAGAAGCCTGAAGCCCAGGTGAGACAGATGCAGGCCATCTCTGGCAAAGCATCGTGGTCTGTCGATCGTATCTTCCCAGGCTGACAGGTACTGGATCCCCCTGGAATAACACCAGAAATTAAGCCAATTGTTAAAGTCAATCATTTTCTGTTTGTATTGGGGCATCATTCTGGGTGACGGCAGAATGCTGCTTAAGGCTAGGGACATACCTGCCTGGGGCACATAATCAGCGAGCTCAATCATGTCTATCTTCATATAGTCCAGAGAGATACATCTGAAGTAATTCATGCCAACATGGACTATGACAGAGTCATAACAGTACCTGTTGTTGAGAGACTTGCATGCGTGTGTGATATGGTGGATTCTGGCACCTGGCTATGGGTTTGTGGGTCATAGAGGATGATCTATAGCTTGCAAGGTTATAATGTGGAACTCTCCCTATAGTAATATGGACATGGAGAAGCTCAAGTGCGTCATCCTGTTTGACCAGCCTTGAAGTATGTTTGTTTTTGATGTAGATCAAGACACGCCCACCTTTAGTCCCTGCCTATGTAGTAAGCTGGTGTAAATGTGTGGAAGGTATTGTATCCCTGTACTACTGAGATGCTCTCCACTGCTTTAAACCATGTCTTGGTAACCGCATAGATGTCTGCATTATCCAAAGTGAGGAAAAATGAAAAATACCACCTGTAGCAGTCAAGGACCAGACTAATCCATCTCAGAATTCTAGGGTCAAACATCCAGGGAAAACAAGTAAACGTAGAGTGGATTGTCTTAAACTCAGCTGCGTGGTCTGTTGGGATTATAATTCCTAAATAAAAGGAGCTGTGATATTTTGAAACAGACTGAGGCTTCCACAGCATTTCCTGGCACTATTTTCTTCTTAGCTCAGCTGATGATACCATTGTTTTATTTTAAACATTGGTAGTAACAATTGAGTTATACTCCCAACAGACTAAACGGCTGAGTTTAGAACTGATCCACTATACCTTTATCCTATCTTCAAGGTGAGAAGAGCTTGGAGGGAGTGGAATTTCTTGTTTACACTCCTGGCATTAAGCAGTAACACCTTTAGATTACCTTGGGGTGATTTTGCTAAGTTAGAAAGTTTCTCAGTTTGGCATCAACTAAAAAAGACACTGTAGGGAAGGACAATGTTTTAGCTAATATCGATAGCCTAGCACCGACAGCTGCACACCATCCTTGGCAAAGCAATGTAGTCTATTGACCATATCCTCCCATGGTGACAGATGTACCTCCCTTGAATGACACCAGATGCTAAGCCAATATATATATCGTAATGCTAAATTTTGTTGACACTAGTGTTGGTTGACATCTGCTTAGTTGATAAAATTTCTTTGATTAAACAGATGGTCGACAAGTGTGCGAGGTTGCACAATTCTCAAGATTTGGGAATTTGCCCTTTCCCAAACATTGTTCACTCTTGGAGTTAGTATATATAATTAGCAGGGGCATGGTTTTGCATCCTCAAAATGGCATTTTACTTTTTTTTTTACTTTTATTTTTGCATGCACCAGAGCTATTGCTTGGCATATACATAGTAGGCTGTTAACATTTGCAATGTTGATATTTTCTGGTCTCTGTTGTAAACTTTGACATTTGGATGTTTCGAACAATTTCAGTACACACACACATTATATATATATATATATATATGGGTCTAGGACACATGCTCGACTAGCATATGTCCGAATCACAAAACATCCAACACACATACACAAAAGTGCTTAACATCGAAAAGCGCTTCCATGTATGTGTACTTAAAAAAAAAATCTACGTTTCTGCAGGGGGACTTCACCCCCCTGCACTCCCCACGTGGGGGGCTGTGCCCCCCCTACTTTATTATTCTCACTCCGAGATTGCACTACAGTGGGGAAAAGGGAATTTTCCCTTACCCGCACTGTAGTCCGATCTACGAAACAGGCACACATACACGGAAGCACTTGTTGATGTTAAGCGCTTTCGTGTATGTGTGTTCGATGTTTTGTGATTCGGACATATGCTAGTCGAGCATGTGCCCAGATCCCATATATATATATATATATATATATATATATATATATATATATATATATATATATATATATATATATATATATATATATATATATATAAATATATATATATATGTGTGTGTGTATGTACATGCATACATACGTATATAAACTGAAACATCAGATGAAATACTGCAGCGCTGTCGCCTCACAGCAAGAGGTTCTCCCGTTCGATTCTCGGCTGGAGCGCCTTCTGTGTGGAGTCTGCATGTCCTCCCCATGGTCGAGTGGTGTTTGAAAGGCATGCGTGAATGGGCGTGCCTTTGTTGAAGGTTGGGCGTCGAACTAGCACCTCGGCACTGTAAAAATCTACTGTCAATCATTAGCGGACCGGAGTTCTGCTGTGGCGACTCCTAACCGGGAAAAGCCGAAAGAAGAAGAAGAAGAACAACAACATGAAATACTGCAGCATAAGCAATTATAAACAAATGTCAAACCCACATTCAGTTGCAAACAAACCACACTAAATCAACACTCACTCATTCAAACACACACACACACACACACACACACACACACACACACACACACACACACACACACACACACACACTTTTTATTTATTTATTTGCAGTTTGATTACTGGAGAAGTCCACTGGGCCGAATTGACACATTTTCAGTGGAGGCCCGGGGAGAAAAGCTCCAAGATGCATTATACAATTTAGATACAACTGATAGTTAATATTAAAGATAATATTATGTAAAATAGTTACTCATAAATGCATTCAATATCATGTCATAGTTAACAAATTCATTAAGCTTGAAGGTAGGGATCATACAGTTTCATTTTAGAAAAACAGATATGTGTTAGGTGTGGAAATAGTTTACATACAATCCTTTTAAGAAAATGTAAATGCCCTTTACATACATACATCAACAGTAGAATGCTATTTACAATATTTACAAGGTTGGGCTGTGTGAGGGTAGTTGTAGGAGGTGTGAGCTTAGAGAGAAGCTATAGAAATTGTTGAGAGCTTAGATAGGCTCATAGGAAGATAACTATGAGAGTTGTAGAGCTTGGGAACCAGAGAGAGAACCCCTTTGATTACGCTGGGTGAAGGCTGGTACATTTCCATTTAGTGGACCAGTGTTTGAATAGTTGGGTTTTGAAGTTTTCTGAGTTTGGTATGGTTCTTAGTGTGGAGGGAAGGGAATTCCATTTTTGCCTAGTGAGAAAGATAGGAGAAGTTGGCCAGCAGGTTGTTTAGGTTTATGGATAGTAGTTAGGTTCTGATTTTCAGATCTGAGAGCTCTGTTGGGTTTGTAAGGGGGAAGGATGTTTGTTAGAGTGGGACATTTTGTTGGGTGAAATATGAGTCTATGTGCAGTAGTGAGTTGGAGATATTCTAGGTAGTTTGGGAGTTCAAGCCAATTCAGGGATTGTAGCATTAGGCAGCAGTGATGGGTGGTATTTTTAGATTTAGAGGCAAATTTAAAGATTTTGTTGTAGAAGTTTTCTAGTTTAGAGGTGATAGAGGAGGACAGGTTGGTTAGGAGAGGGGCTTCATATAATAAGGAAGGAAGAAGATAAGTTGAGACCAGAGTTTGCCTGGTAGAGTTGGAGAGAAAGCGATTATTCCTATACAGCATACCTAGCTTTTGGTGGGTTTTCTTAATATTTTGTTGAATATGAATATCAAACTTGAGGTGTTCATCTACAGTAATGCCAAGTAGTTTGGCAGAGGGGACTACTTCTATAGGTGAGTTGGTTTGACTATAGCCTTTGAAGTTGTTTTTATCATAGGAGAGGGTCTTTGTGGGAGGGAATGGTAGAATCTTTGATTTATTTGCATTGAGAGAGAGATGGTTTTGGAGCATCCAGTTTTCAGTTGTTGAGAAGGCAGTTTGGGTTTTAGTCAACAATTCAGAGAGGTTTGAGGCAGAGCAGACTAAGGTTGAATCGTCTGTGTATTGAATGATTTTAGCATCAGGAATAGCATTGTGAAAGTTATTGATGAAGATGTTAAAAAGCATTGGCCCAAGGATGGATCCCTGTGGTACGCCAGTTGGGGTAGGTAGGAAGGAAGAGATGGAGTTCTTCCATTTGACTGCCTGCGATCTGTCTGATAGATAGCTGGAGAACCAGGATAAAGCATTATGTGAGAGATTAAGGTTTGAGAGATGACAGAGAAGGTGCTTGTGGGAAACAGCATCAAAGGCTTTAGACAGATCGAGTAAAACAGTAGAAACTAAGTGACTGAATCTCAGGCTTGATTGACAGTTTCTAGAAAAGAGAGTAGAGCAGTAATTGTGCTATGACCTGGATGGAAGCCATGCTGGGTAGCAGTGAGAAGATTGTTTTGGATCAGGAAAGGCATAAGTTGGAGGTAGATGCATTTTTTTAGGATTTTGGAGATTGGTGAGAGCAAAGCAATGGGGTGAAAGTTTGAGATGCTGGTATTTTTGCCTCCTTTATGAAGAGGAAGAATATAAACTGAGCACCAGCGTAGGTATATAAATTTCTGAAAAGCATGCACAAACACTCAGACAACATATACATTCAGGCCATAAAAACATTACATTGCACATTCCTCACACTCACCAGCATACTTTCATAGTCATACTACATTATTTTTGAAGGGCAAGTGTTCTTCCCCCTCCATATTGGAGGAAACGCCCCATATTCCCATTATGCTATTATCAGGCAATATTGTTACCAGACCATAACCACTCACAACAACATACATACATGTAATCAGTCCTACAAATACCTACCATATACCATACAACCACACAAACCCAACATAACATACCTTACCAAACACTTAATGCTACCACATACACACACACATACACAGCAGGTCTTCACCACACACTGGAATCCAGTGCATGCAATCACACTTGTTAATTTTGACATTCGCTTGCTATCACACTGTTTCCTCACAGCACACAGTACTCTAATCAATAACCTGACTATTCAACAAAATGAATGGAATTGATCTCTCTCTCTCTCTCTATATATATATATATATATATATATATATATATATATATATATATATACATATATGGGTCTACCTGAGAACGTCGACAGATGAGAAGACCGACAACGAAATCACCGACGCCAGAAGATCGACAAGTCAGAAGACCGACGGATGAAAACACAGACGCGGAGAACACCGAGATGGGGAAAGGATATGTAAGTATGCGGTAGTGACGGACGTTAGGGTGCGAGTAAGGTAAGTGTGCGATGTTGACGGTCTGTAGGGATAGGGGTGGGTTAAGTGAGTTAGGGTTAGGGCGCGGGTTAGGTAAGGGTGCAGTAGTGATATTTTTTGGGTTAGGGGCGGGTTAAGTGAGTTAGGGTTAGGGTGCTGGTTAGGTGAGTGTGCGATAGTGACGGACCTTAGGGTTAAGGTTTCGGTTAGGGTTGTAGATAGTTGTGTATGTAAGGTTTAGTGTTTGTTTGTTAGGATTTTGGTGTGCTTGTGTTGTGTGTGTGGTTTTGGACAGGGGATTTGTTTTGTTTGTTGGTTGTTGTTATGATGTGTTGAGTGTATGAGGTGTCGTGTTTGTGAACTGTCGATTATGTGGTGTTGGTGATGTCGTTGTCGGTGTTATGCACTGTCGATGTTGTCAGGTAGATCCATATATATATATATATATATATATATATATATATATATATATATATATATATATATATATATATATATACAGGGGCGGCTCGTGGCATCGGACTGCCGGTCTGCAGCCCCCTCAGTTGTTTTGGTCTTGTGATTTACTGTAAAAAAAAAAAATAGATCTTTTTTTTAGTTTAAATTTCGAGTCCGCGACTCGAAAGTATGCGCATGCACATTGCGCACCTTACCCACGTGGTTGTAAACAGCTTTTTTTTTTTTTTTTTTTTTTTTTTTTTTTGTTTTCTTTGCAGCCCGGAGGAGCACATAAGGCATCATTGTGATGCCCAGAAGTCTATGCGGCAGCGGTTCCAAACCGCATAGACTTGGAAGGGGCTCAGACTGTGACATCCGCAGGCATGTCAGTCATGACGTGCCTGCTGGGCTAAAGCCTAAATGCTGCTGATTGGTTGTCGCTCTTTTCCCGGGCTTTATGTGCTGGGAAGAGAGCGAGAATCAGTTAGTTCAGTTTGGCTTAGGAATCGAGCAGCTTTAATTATTTGTGATGATCCGGTTTTGTTGGATTTATTTGGACAGCGGAAGAAGAGCAGAAGAAAGAAGAAGGAAGAAGAAGAAAGAAGAAGAAGAAAGTACAGAGTGAAGGACGGGTGCAGAATAGATGTAAGTATGTTAATTGTTAATATCCCTAAGACTATCGACCCTTAACTTAAAACATGAAGTAATATAAATCTAATTTTAGTTTGAGGTTTTATTTGGTGCATCTGCCTTTTAATTTTGGAACTCAGCCATTGTACTGAGTCCCTCTTTAAGCTTCTAAGATAACATTACTGTTTTTATTTTCTGCTTCTTTTAATCTTGCGTATTAACAGTTAAATGGTATTCCATGAGATGTGTTTCAGGCAAATTCTTAAAGTGAATTACTGATAGTGTCAATATGTTCCTCTGTTAAAACAACAGCACCTTTTCTCTAAATATAGGCTGTGAGCAAATGTTTGTTACAGAGAACAGCAGCTTTTGATGGAACTGCTGATTACATTACTGTGAGTGCACAGATAAATATGGTGTCGTTATTTTAATGAATCATACGGATGTTATAAAATATACTAAATATTGTTCTTGTTGCCAGGAAACTGGTAGAGATGTGTTTCTTTTTCATTATTGCTTAACCGCTTAAACAATCTTTATGTAAAGCCACTTTTTTTTTTTTTTTTGCTTTATGGTTTCATATGAATTGATCATTTCAAGCAACAGTTGTTTTAGCACTACATGATTAGATCAATATATGAAACAAGCATGGAAAGCTTACAGGCCAAACTAACTTTCTGTTGGTATACAATCTTTTCAGCTCCCTACATAATCAAGATTTTTCTGTCTTATGCTGAGGCAAGGAATTTCTACAAATTGTTCATAATGCACAAGCTCTGGAAACAGAAATCGAGTATAGCTGTTCAATATCTACATTCCTTCAATAAAGGAGGGATGTAAAGTATATTAAGTAAAGACAAATTTCAAAGCTGTAACATATGATGGATTAAATGACAAAATACTTTCTTGCTCACTGTTTGCTGTTTTGGAGTTCCATCTCTGTGGCTTTGAGACATAAAGCCTTAACTCTGACCCACATGACCTGAGTTTGACTAGCAGCTCAAGATCTGGAGGAACTGGGTGAAGGAGGGTGGAAATGAGTGAATAATGATACCATGTCCATCCTGGGGGAGGGGAAGAGGGGCAGTTATGGCCTGCTGCACTAGTCACTTGGCAGAGGAGGCTTTCAGGCACTTGGAGGTAGGGAGGATTGGATACATGGGCTTGGTGATACTAAGGCAGTAGTCTTCAGTGATAATGTGCATGAGAGCAGGCTCAGTCCTGGGGAGGGTATAACACACCCTCATGGCAACATGAGTACCCACATTAGCCACCCAGGAAGCTTAACAGAAACACATCATAGCCTGTATCTGGAGTGATGTGGTTGCAGAGGTGGGGATGATGTATTATTTGCAGACCTGAGGAGAATTGCTATTTGGTGCAGAAACACAGATGGTCCTGGTCTGTGGTGAGGAAAAGCTAGACTCTCAGGCCACCTGGACAAGGGCACTTCCCCATCAGCAGCAGGACCCTTCACATGAGGGGATGGGACAATATGCCTTTTCAGTTTCGTGTGGAAGGTGTGGACTGGCATGTGGACTGGCAAGTTGTGGTGGTGGTCAAATTTTCAAAAAGGAGAGCAGGAAGGTTTGATCTAATTAGAGATCATGACATGTGGAACTTTGAACAGATGCAGAAGCCATGGAAATAACTTACTGAAGCTCACTTTCAGTGAACTTCAAAATATTTATTTATTTTTCTTTTTATAGGGACAGACATACCTACACTCTCCCATGTGGTGATACCATGTGACTCACATAATTATATAAATCCCATGTTTGCACAACAGTGGGTAAAATGACAAGCTCCACTGGCACTGAAAGTAGCTTTCAGGAAATGAATTTGCCAGCATCAGTTCTCACCAAAAGAGTGTTTGAACAAGTGAGGGCCTCCCACTGATTTACAGACAGGTCAGACTCCTCAGCCTTCCTGGGGGAGCCTATGCTAAGCCGCTAGAAAACATTTTCCATGCACTAGTTTTCTGATTCAGGAGGGTTTGTGGAGGTTCCAACATAGCTGCACAACTCCTCCATCTTGCACAGGTATTGAAGTGATGGTGTCAGGGTCATGCTTGCAAATATTTGGTGGACTTGAAGAAGACAGATGATTGCATCTGCAGAATGTTTTCTGAGGGGTATTATAAGAGTAAGGGGCTTCAAGGCAGGGTCGATGCTACATACTGTTCAGTCCCTGTATATGTGGTGTGAGAGTTGTATTTGCATTCTTGGTGTGGAGTTAAATACATTCAAGGTGGGTAGACTTGCTTGAAGAAGGTACATCATCAGAATGCAGTAGACATTGGAAGATGTGACACCAAAGAAAGATAAAAAGGGGTGTTCAAAATGTGAAAACATCTTTTCTTTATTACTCTGCTTTCAGCCAAAAAAAATTTGAAGTAGCTTGTTTTATGTGCATAAATCAAATGATTTTTTCACAAAGCCTGATTAACAAATGTTAAATAAAATTGGCAGGCATTTGAATTTCAGACTTCATATTCTTCAGAAAATACATATTAACACGATTTTTTATTCTAGCAATTTTCTAAGTTTATAAGATGAATATTTGACATTTGTCCTTATTTTTGGGACTGTATTGCCCCATTATTGGCTTTGTCCAGTTTTTTTTGTGCTAAGGTTGACAACTATGGCAATAACTGAATTCACTGAATATGTCTGAGGGCTGTATTCCCTCATTACTGGGTTTGTCCAGGTGTTTTGTGCTAAGAGGTTTACAGCTATGGTGAGAACTGAATTCATTAAATGATAGCCATTTAAGTTTCAGTCTTCCTCTCTTTCACAAAGCAGCTGATATGGTGTAGTGGTATGTTGCTCTGACTGTTTTGCACAGGGACCTTGGCAGTAAAATGTATGGTGGTAACACAGCATTTTTCTTTCACAAAGCAGGTGATTTGGCATAGTGGTATGTTGCTCTGACACTTTTGCACAGGGACCTTGGCAGTAAAATGTATGGGGTAACACAGCATTTTCTACAACTTTCCAAGATTATACAAGCAATGTTTAATGTGTCCCTGGTTTTGGCCTTTGAGCCCCCAATAAATTTGGCTTTTCCAGATTTCTTGTGCTGCAAAGTTGAGATGCACTTGAGTATTGAATAGTTTTTACAAGGAGCTGAGAGCTGCAGGCCAAGAGACGTTTAGTGCTGCTTATGGAAAATCAGCTTGCAATGTTAATAGCACAACAGGTTGTGTACTTGCTTTTGATGCAGAAGGTTGTTGGTTCTACTCCCACAAGGGGTGAATGCTGCTGTACTGAAAAAGTTGAAACTAACTATGAGCCTGTTATCTTGTTTGCCATCCATTTCCTATTGCAGTATTACTAGCTTATAATTTTTAATGTAATATATGCAATTTATTCCTCAGGGGCATCAGACACTTCGATGAAACCATGAAATATAAAGGTTTTTGCTAGCAGCAACCTCTTCATTAGTTACAGATTTATTTAATGTGGAATTATTTAGATGACTTTTTTACTTCAGAGATTGTGCATATTTACTGATAATGGTGGACTGTAGAATTGTGCATATTTACTGATAATGGTGGACTGTAGAAGTTTGAGTAGACTTTGATGAAGGAAATGTTGATCAAGATGGCTGCTGACTAGTTTAGTCCCTACTCCTTGAGCTCCTCACAGCTATTTAACTTTTGTTTTTTTTACAACTTTATACCAATCTTTTTCCTCAGTTTTTTTTACTAAAAGATTTTATAAATCTTTTACTACAAATTTGGATTATTTTTTACTCTGGACTTCTTATCCTGGGATTTATTTTACCTCAGAACAATTTTGTTCTCTCTGCTGCTGGGACACCTGCTGCTCCAGTCTATTCCTGGTTCCTGAAATCCTGTCAATTGCAGTTCATCTCTGGGCATGGCTACAAAATCCGACTCCATGGAGACTCAGCCTACAAAGGCCAAATTTTCTTCAATGCTCTCTCCTGAAAAAGATTCCAGTTCAAAAAGACTAAGGACATCTAAACAACCTACTGAAACTTCCAAAGTAAGTAATAAAGACTTAAATGATTCAAATTTCCTTTTAGACGAACTAAAAGTAGCATTAAAGCCTATCCAAAGTGCTATCCAAAACTTTTCAGAACAATTTGCTGACTTTAGTAAAACTTTAAAGCAAATAAATGATAGAATGGATATGATTGAAAACAGAAATTCAGCTTTAGAGTTAAAACAGATTCATTGCAAAGTGACCTTAAGTCTAAAGATAAGATTATTTCTGATATACAAGCTAAACTGTTGGATTTGGAGGCCAGGAGTCAAGAAATAACATCATTATTCGTGGTTTGCCTGAATCTTATGACAATAAAAACTTGCTATCTGTGACTAAGAATATCTTTGAAACATTGTTAAACTGTGAAACATCTTCAAAGTCTATAATTGTAGAGAGAGCACATAGAGCATTACGTGCAAAGCAAGATTCTTCCACACCAAGGATTATTTATACTAAGTTATTAAACTTTCAGGATACTTTCCAGATCCTGGAAACAGCTAAAACTAAAAAACAGTTCATATGGAAGTCTCACAAACTATCTTTTTCCCAAGATCTTCCTTCTCAAATTAAACTAAATAGACAAAAACTTGCCCCCTATTGTGCTGACTTGATAAAAAGAGGGATAAGATTTCGTATGTCCTATCCAAATACTTTGTCTTTTACAGTTAATGACAAAAGGTTTGTGTGCTCAGACCCCAAAGATGCTAAAGACATTTTTCTTAAAACATTTAAAAAGCTTCCTGACACTGTATCATAATATGTTACTGTCAATGGAACACAAAAGTGTTATTTTCAGACAATATTTATAATATAGGATGTACATGTCTGTTATGACCTAATCCTATTTCACTTCAATAACTTGTTTTGAATTTATTTTGTTTTAATTCTGATAAGTTTTAAATAATATTGTGCTATGACAGGCTTTCCAGATTTATAGATTTACTATAAGTGATAAAAACAGTCAAATAGTTATGTTTCTTTCATTTCCTTGCTTTGTGTGAAGGCAGTATACTAGTTTTTTTTAAAAGCTTTTAAATTACAGTCCCCTGTGTCAGTTATAAGATTTATGGAGGGAGAAACCGCGCCTCTCGAGACTCTTGAAGGAAAAATCTTCTGCTCATAGCTTCAGCTGCTGTTCTACATGATCGCGCACCCACTACAGACTCTCCGAGATGGATGGTGACATCATCATTTGTTGCGAAAGCACGACAGCTTCGCATACACAATTGCGCTTGTTTTCAGCATGTATTCAGCATCAGGAATGTTTTATTAGGACTTTCTATCATTTACAGTGTTCCTCTTCACGAGCGAAGGATGTTTTTAAGTTTAAATATGTCTTTCTCACACGTTACATTCAGCGATCCTACACATGTCTCTCTCGCTCCAAAGCGAGCAGTTACCTTCATGCATTAGGATGGAAATTGTTCTTGAAACAAATGAACAGGTTAGTTTCATTTATTACAATTCCAGAAAATGGGTAAAGAAGAGAACATATATTTTCCTACAAAATGTTGTTTTTTATGCTATCTTGATAGATGCCAAAATGTTTAAATAGACAAGTATTACACTGTACACCTGTTCATTTGAGAAATTCATGCATTTTTTTTCAGAAGCTTGATTAGGGGACTGCAGTTGGTGGTTTTGTTATAGAAAGCCTTTACACAAATGTAATGCTTGGAATGGATATCTTTAAATGTTATTAGCTAAACTTACCTGTCTATATTTAAACTCCTTGATTTTTTGAGTTTAGCCTACTTGTTTTTGTTCTATTTAGATGTTATAATGAGTATATTTATGAACACTGTGTTTTTACATCCTGTTTGCTGTATTGCTTTTATATTTTAGAAGGACAGTTTAACTATATAATTTAACAGAGCCATTAGTATAAGTATTCTAAAATTTATTTAAATTCATATGAAAGTACATTAATATTCATTTAATCTAGTGTACATACTATAGTTTAAGGTACTATCCAATAGTTCTTATTTGTATTTATCTTTGAACATTAGATGGCGCCAAAACCTATTAAATTTATAATATATCATTGTGAGCAGATGCTATATTACTGCTATTTAGACATTAGCTTACATCTATATTGAATTGTTTTTTAGAGTATGGTCACTTGGAGGACAGTTTATGCTTTATTTGAACTATAGTTAAATGCTCATTCTATAGTTATTTGAGTTTTTTATCACACTTATTGTCTATTTGACTATTGGAAAAAAGTTACTAAGCATTAAAGAGTGTTTATTGGATAGTGCATGATTTTATCTGTTTAGCAATGTTTATGGCTTTTTTATATATATGTATATCTAAAACATCACCTTATATATGATACAACTATCCCTAGATTTCTCACTGTTTTGTTTACATATATGATAGTGTTATTAGATGGGTTTCTTTATATTTATTTACATTACCTAACATATGTTCTGTTTTAATTGTAATACTTGTTATGCCGTATTGTTTTAGTTAATCAAAATTTATTCTATTTTTTTCTTCTTTGAAATACTTGAGGAAATGCATTTAATCACTATAATTTTACTTAATAATAGGAGCTTTTAGCTTAGTATTTCAAGTAGGGATTGAGTATGTTGGACATCTTGAATTTAGTTAGTCTTGTATATAGTTTTAGTAGTATTACTCTGGTTTTAATTTGTGTTAGGCTTCCTTTGAGCAATTTTTATATTAATCCGATGTTATTATTATTTATAATTACAACTTCTATCTTATTCACTTCTGATCTTCCTTTATCACAGGGTGATTGGTGGGTAGGCACTAGGGTTAGGATAAAGGATATTAATATACATTTTATTGCTCTTGAAAAAAATGTTTTTTCTTTATTTTTCAGCAAATGATATTTGTTGACCCGATTGCATATTCAAATGCTGCTTTTTCTTTTTTTTTTTCTTTTTTAAAGTATTATTGGATTTTTACTTTGAGTTCACCTTTATAGCATCAATAATGATTGTATGCCTTGAATATGTCAGTTGATATAATATTGGATTCTTGGAATGTTAGAGGTATTCAAGGCAAAGCCAAAAAGTCATTATTATTTCATTTGATTTTTAAGTCACAGGCAAATATTTGTTTTATTCAAGAGACCCATATTCCACGTCTTGATTGGAATAAAGAGAGAAATAAAAAATGGATCAAAAAGATAGTAGCTTCAGGTGACTCATCTAATTCCAGAGGAGTAGCTATAATCATTAAACAAAAATTCATGGGGAACATTATTGATGAGAAATTTGATAATGAGGGGAGATGGTGCTTATTTACCACTTCTATTGTTGGTCTGGACAAACCTCTTTTAGTCTTAAACTTATATGGCCCATGTAATTCACAACATTTGTTCATTTTAAAAATTTATAATATTCTCACATCCTATAAAGACCACCATATTATAGTGGGTGGTGACTGGAACGCAGTAATAAATCCAGTAATTGATCGATCCCGTTCCACTGTTACTTATAATTATCAATCTACTATGGCCCTTAATGATTTGATGATGGAATATAATTTAATTGATCCACTTCACAATGTTAAAGTCTTAAATAAGAATGATATCTATACTTATTACTCCAAGTGGTACCGTTCGTGGTCTAGATTGGATTTCTTTCTAATATCTGATTATATCTCAAAATATATTTTGGATTTTAACATTGAACCTAGATTCTTTTCGGACCATTCAAGAATCTCACTAAAATTAAACATAAACTCTAATATTAAAAATAAAATTGACTTTAATAAGTGGTCTTTAAATAATAATTTACTGCTTAATGAAGATATTTGCAAACAATGTTCAGAAATCTTACAGGAAATGGAAAATAACCTGGGGTCATCAGACATTCCTTATGACATACAATGGGCTGCATGTAAAGTGAGATTAAGAGGATTATTTATTAGTAAAGCGGCTTTTTTCAAAAAGCAATACTTTAAGAAAGAGGAGTTCTTAAAATCTAGAATTTTTTCCTTGGAAAATCATCTTAGACTGAATCATGACCCTACTATAGAAAAACAAATTCTCGACTGTCAGAAGGATTTAATTTTGCTTCACCAAAATAATCTCTCTTTAGCTGAACAAAAATTACTTGCCTCATATTCAGAATGGGCCCAGGTTCCTTCTAAATTATTAGCGAGAATTATTAAAGTTAATTTTGAAAGACCAAAAATCTCATCTTTATCTTATAAAAATAAATTATATAACACGGATGAAGAGATAATTCAGCTATTCACTTCTCTCTATACTGATTTATATTCAGGTTCTTCTAATTCAGTTAATGATAATCACTTAAAAATCTTTTTAAATTCTCTACATTTCCCTAAATTAAATGATAGTCAACAAAATTACTTTCTGCTCCTATATTGTTACAAGAAATCTCGGATTCAATTGATAATCTTAAATTGGGAAAATCTCCTGGTCCAGATGGTTTTACTCCAGAATTTTTCAAAACTTTCAAATTGGTAATTCTTCCCTTTCTTCTCAAAGTATATAATCATATAAGAGTTAACGATATCTCAGATATTCATTGGAATACATCTAAAACCATCCTAATTCTAAAAAATAATAAAGAAAAATCTGACCCAATAAATTATAGACCCATTTCGTTAATAAACGTAGATATTAAGATTTTATCATCTATTATGGCTAACAGATTGAAACGGATTTTACCCTCAATTATTTCCCTAGATCAATCAGGTTTTATGTCCCACAGACATGCTTGGGATAATACTCTGTCCTTAGAGTCTATCATTCATCTCATTAAAAAAAATTCAAACCCTATATATGCTCTGATCATTGATGCATCAAATGCCTTTGACAGAGTCTGTTGGAACTTTCTCTTTCAAACTATGTCATGTTTCAATATTCCTTTATTCTTTATAAATTTTTAAAAGTTTTATACAAAGATATGTTTACTAGACTTTACATTAATGGTCAATTTTCTTCTCCTATAAAGATTACCAGAGGAACAAGACAGGGTTGTCCATTGTCTCCTTTCTTTTAACATTTATTTAGAACTTTTGTTGTTGTATATTATTCAAAATACTTTTCATAATGTCCCCAGAATTCTTAATACCAAAATTCATTTTTCAGCTTTCGCTGATGATCTAGTTATTTACTTCCAAACTCCATTATCTGATTATAGAAAAATAACAAACTCCATTGATTACTTCTCTTGGTTTCAATTATCTTTTAAATTCTTCTAAAACTCATATCTTTCCCTTAAATCACTTAGCACATAAATCATTTTTGTTTTCAGATCATCATTTTCAGTTTACTTATAGTATAAAATATTTAGGTATCAATTTAGAACACAATAATAAATCGTCTTTTCAAAATAACATCAATAAAGTATGGAACTCAATATTATCTGATATGGACAGATGGAAACATCTAAACCTTTCACTTTTATCAAAGGCCATAATTAAAATGAACATTCTGCCTAAATTCCTTTACCAGTTCACATCATCTGATCAGATAATTCCAAAATCTTTTTTTGAGTCTGTAAATAAAGCTTTGGCAAAATTTTTATGGTTCTCTAAATCTGTTAGAATTTCCTATTCCAGATTGTCAATTTTGAAGGACAAGGGTGGTTTAGGCCTTCCTAATCTATATCTTTATTATTTGATTGTCTCATCTAATAAACTCCTCACCATATCTAATTTCAAGAATATTTCTTATACAAATCATTCTTTATGGATAAAATTATGGTACAATTACATCATTTCAAAAAATATAAATCCAGAAGCTATTCCTTTTATCTCTTTGGATAGTTTATTTATTAAAAATATGTCTACTGTAATTAAACAAAAGATTAGAGCCTTCCAAACCTTACTCAAACTATGTAATCTAGAAAAGATTTCTCACCTTATTCAACCAATTCATCTAAACCCAAATATAATGATAGACAACAAACCCTTTAACTTAACAAAATATCCTTTAATAAAAAATGTAAAAGTTAGAGATGTTTTGAAATATCTTGACTTATCTTTACCCGATTGGCGTAAAATTTTGAAAGTAAATTGGAACTATTCACCAATCCTTAGTCAACTAAGAGTAATAATTAAAAACAAGTTTTTATGTTTAGACCACATAGAACTACAAATGAAAAACCTCGACACGATTATCAAAATACTTTCCTCATCAGATAAAATGCTCTCAAACTCTTATAGGTTAATCAATAGCTTAATAATGGACCATAATTGTCTTTTATCAAATGTTTGGTTAAGTTATAACTCTCAATTGTCAGAGTCTCAGAAACTTTTGGCCATTAGATATACAAAGGAATTTATCCCTTTTAAAAAATGATCATATACACAATTAATGATTAATAATGACGCCTACTATACCCCATACAAATTAAATAAATTTAACCCAAGTAAATCCCCATCATGTTCATGTTGTTCTCACCCCCAAGCAGACCTTCTACATATCTTATGGTATTGTCATTTTTCTCACAGATTATGGACCTCTTTGAAAGTCAGATTGCAGAAAATGGGGTACCAAAAGTCTACATTGTCCTGGGAACTTGCTATTCTTCATATTCCATTAATTCATCTTTCAAAATTAGATATTCATGTTATCATTTTTATTTGCTCATTACTAAAACTTTACATAATACAAAATTGGCTGGATCGAACCAAACTAAACTGGGTTACTTTCCAGAAAATGGCTTTTTCATATATTGATGCAAAGGCACTTAGAAGTCCAAAAAAAAAGCATTAAAAAGTTAGTGTTAGAAAAAGTCTTAAATATAATAAATAGTTAATGTTAAAATTTTTTTTTTTTTTTTTTTTTTTCAGGTTGCCTAACTTGCATATAGTGTACATATTGCATATTGCTTTATTACTTAATAATATGTTAAATCTCCTGAAGGATTGTTTTCTCATCTATGAGTCGAAATATGTTTATTTATACCTACTGTTCATGTATAAAACTTCTAACTGTCTTGTTATTTATATATTTAATAAAAAATTTTTTGAGAAAAAAAAATGAAGGAAATGTTCTGAATTGGGCAGTTTTGTCATTATTGGTGTATGCATTCTGTTTCATTGTTTACTGGAAAAATGTTCAAAACAATAGGAAGGTGTATCAAAGAGCATATGTATGTTTCATATACAAGGGGCCTATGATTTGAAAACAGCCCAGAATTAATCTTTATTTGCCACTGGTAAAATGTATTTTCTTTGAATGTGGGTTTCAATGCTGTTTCAATGAATGTGAGTTTCAAGGGCAGAGAAGTTTTAATGCTAAGTTTGTTTAGCAGATGGCTTGGTGTTTGTGCTGTAAAATGCAAAATAAAACTTTCAAATGAAGTCCAAATCATCATAGAAGTAAATCAGTATGTGCATTAGTGTTTATGGTAAATGGAGTGAAATAGCCAAGTAATGGGATCATTAGAATGGCAGCAGCAGGAGGCTCCATTTGACCATGATTTTGTGAGGGGGGAAGGGCGGCAAACTTAGACAGCCCCAGCTGAACTATACCTCCCAACTGTCCAGATTTTCAAAGAATGAATAGATTTTTGCTTCTTATTTTTGGTTTGTTCCTCATAAAATTTGTGGCAAATCATTTAGGAATTAAGTCACTAAATAATGACACACTGAGTTTCAGACTTCATAACCAATGCATGCTAAAGTAAGACTTGTTGTTCTATCAACTGTCTCAGTTTATACAAGAGCAATTTTTAGTACTGTTTATATGTTCCCCCAATATATTTGGCCTTGTCCAGATTTACTGCATTAACAGGTTGAGAGGTACATACATGCAAATTACTTTATAGAATTAGGCATAGCCAAACCTCTCAACTGTCCCTGATTTTGGCTCAAAATGTTGCTCTTCCCCTAATAATCCCTCTGCAAAATAGCAATTTTGAAAGAAAACATGGAGGGTTTACAATTAAGAAATAACTGTAATCATAGTTATAGATTACTTTTATTTCAGAAATGCATGTAGCTTCTTTTATTTTGTCAGCTGCTCAAGTTAGCAGTACTATTATTAAAGTGTCCCTTCTTTGACAGGTTCCCAGCTGTATTGTGTGGCTATTTTATATTTTTACATCACATTTTTGGACCATTTTTCATAAAATTGTGTTTTTTTTTTTTTGGCAAATTAGTGACAAATCATTAAAGACTGAAGTTAGAAAATAATGACAGACATTTGAGTTTCAGATTTCATACCATTCAGAAAATTCATACTAATGCAAGACCTATTCTATTATCTTTCTAAGTTTATAAGAGCAATATTTTTAAAAAAAATGTCCTTGTTTTTGGGCCTTTGTCCCACTTCTTTGTATGGCTTTGTCTAGATTTCTTGATCTGAGGTTGAGAGGTATGATAAATGTGTTAGGGTCATCACAGTCAGCCAGAGACATTTCAAATTGTGACATACTTGTTGCACCCCACTCTCCCATGTAGTGACTCTGAATGTGTCGAAGCAAGGCAAGGAGTAGTTATGCAGTGTAAATGTGCAGAGTATCCCCCATCCAAGGTAGACACAAGTACTAGAGTGGCTTTTCATCTGTCCTTGATTTTTACAGAATGGTCTGGTTTCTGTCATATTTTTTGTACTGTTGATTTATGCTTATTACTCAAAGTGCCTGTTGCTCTGTGTTTAAGTAGCAATACTTTAATGACCATCAGTTAAGCTTGGCTGAGATTGTAAGATGCAAGTAAGCTTTAATAAGCATACTGTTAAAGAATTGCCAACATTGAAAGCCTTTCTGTTGTTGCCATGTAGAGAATACTTAACTAGATAATGTATAAGCCTTGGGTATTGAAATGCATATGACAGTATTTGTAATAAAGGACAGGATTACATTATTTTAAGAAGCTCATTACACTTGGAGACTTCCAGTCATCTCTGCAGGCTTTAACCGTAAACTAAACAGAATGCCAATCGTGTGGTCCATAACCTGTACAGTAATCCTTGTAAGCAATGTATCTTGAGCTTATTTCTTGTTTGATTTTTATTTTTTACTTTGATCATGTTTTCCCCATGAAACAAGTAGATAGTTGTCAGGCAGCAGGTCTTTTTTTGGACAAGGAACATTTTTAAAAGTAGGGGCATCAGAGATTTCTACTTTCAGCATGTTACTTGGTACTTTAATAAAGCTGAATATAAATTATAATTAGAACTGCAGTGCAAGAAGTGGTTTGAGTTGAGTGCTGCTTGTTTTTCTTATACTTGATTTTGACTGGCATTCCATTAATGTATTTAAAAAAGTAATTTATTTTTTCATGTCTCACAACCTTTTTGTTTCCATCTAGATATTAAGTAAGCTGTCATGCAGCCAATGCATTGAAATATTTTTATTCTTCTACACTTCATTTTGTCTTGATTGGACTCTCATAATGATGGTTTGGCACCCACGGCAGTGTATTTAGTTAGTTTTTTGTGGTTTTGAGCATAGCTCCCCCCCTTTCTAGCTGGCCACACCCCTTCCCATTGACCCCACCCATTCAGCTGTCTCCTGCAGCCCCCCTTTGATTTGAAGTCACCAGCCGCCACTGTATATATATATATATATATATATATATATATATATATATATATATATGGGTCTATGTTAGATAAGTGAAATTTAATTTACCCGAAATTTGAGTGAGACGAAAACTCCGAAAGTTGAATTAACTGAACATTCATATCACCAGATTTGTACACAGGGAATATAGGCAGTTGGCCAACATGGGGAAGTTTGCCCTTTTCTCTACTGTAGTGCGATCTTGGAGTTGGTATATGCATATATATATATACATATATACATATATATATATATATATATATATATATATATATATATATATATATAGTTAGCGGAGCTGTGGGTGAAGCAGACCCCCCATATTGGGTGGGTGTGGTGGGGTGTAGCTCCGCACATAGGTGGGTTTGACATGCTGTGGTATGTTTGAATGTTGAATGCTGGCCAGCTGCCTACATTCCTGTGTAAAAATCCACTGATGTGAACGTTCAGTTAATTCAACTTTCAGTTTTCATCTTGCTCAACTAAATTTCGGGTAAATGAAATTACAGTTATCTAACATAGATCCATATATGTACACACACACACACACACACACACACACACACACACACACACACACACACACACACACTAAGAGTGAGAGAGGGAGATTACAGCTATATGGCTTGCTGGTGTGCAAAGCATGTAAGATGCAAAGCTCTGGCTATACTTTGCATGTGAAATTATAATGTGAGGTATTTCCTTTGAATTTGCATTTTGAGAATTTCTTTCTTTGTGTTCTAGAATACAGATACTTTGGAAATACAGGTATAAACAATTAAAATGTAGTGCAAACTGGTGGCTGTGTCATCATGTTGTAAGCTAATATAACATGCAACTTACATATAAAAGTATGAGCATTATTAACTGAAACCGCACTTTTATACATTCTAAATGGTTATGTAGACTGGAACTTTAAATTGCTTGCTGCAGTTTTACAAAAAAATCACAAGATGGTGCTACTATAAAACACAAATTAGTGCTGAACCCTATCAGCTGTTTATGGGAATGAGTGATATGCTCAACAATTTTAAGTAAAACTGAAATAGAATTCAATGACTCAGACTTGATCACATCAACAGAAATCATTTGCTTGAGATACGTCAGTAGAAATATTTTTTCTCCCTTAATTTGTATGTGTTTTTTAACTCAGTAAAGAAAAAAAACTGACCACTATAGTACGACAGTTGTGACATGGAAACTTCATTGGTGTTGATGTGCATGTACCCTTTGGACTTATTAAGCTAATTAAGCTTAATTGTCTAAGCCTCAGTTTCTCAGTTTTCCTCTGTATGTCCAACATCACTGATTGGAAAGCTTCCTTTTATTTTAAAGAGATGTGGCACTTTAATATATGTATACACACACACAAACACATATACATACAGATACACACACACACACACACACACACACACACACACACACACACACACACACACACACACACACACATATATACATATGTGTGTGTGTGTCTGTGTGTGTGCATGTGTGTGTGTATTTGTATGTGTGTATGTATATATATATATATATATATATATATATATATATATATACATACACACACACATTTTATTTATTTTTACATTTGTTGCACAGGTAAAAAACACACTCTCCAAAGCCAAGAACACAGCATCCATGGGACCTGACAACATCCCAGACTGCGTTCTACATGAACTACAGAATGAACTGGCACCCCACCTAAGTACCATGTTCAATCATAGCCTCACCTCAGGCTTTGTGCCCACTGAATGGAGCACAGCAACAGTTATCCCACTCCACAAAGGGGGAGCCACCACGGACCCTGGGAACTACTGCCCCATTAGCCTGACGACTCTGGTCTGCAAGGCTATGGAGCGTATCATCACGGAACTTATAAACAATGACATTGGTAATCTCCAAACTCTGGACCCTACCCAGTTTGGGTCTGTAAAAGGCAGATCATGTCTCCTAAACCTGATAGACTTCTTTGAAGCGGTCACCAAAGCTGTAGATGAGGGTAAGGTGGTACACACAGCCTATCTAGATCTTGCCAAGGCTTTCGACACCACCCCCCACTCTGGAATTATAGACAAACTCACTAAACTATGTATAAATCCATATGTCACAAGATGGGCTGCCAACTGGTTCAATGACCGAACCCACACTGTGAAAGTAGCAGACTCTAAATCCAACTTCAGACTAATGACAAGTGGAGTACCACAGGGTTCAGTCCTAGGTCCTCTCCTGTTTGGTATCTACTTCTCTGAAGTACAGGCTAACACAGAAGGTCTTTGGCTAACAAAGTTCGCAGATGACTGCAAACTAGGAGCCATAATCAAATCTCCTAACAATGTGGACATCCTACAAAAGGGCATCACTGAGACAGATGCCTGGTGTCAAAGCCATGGCCTCAAGCTCAATGCCAAAAAGTGCATTGCATCCCTTTTGGTAAAAACTCTGTACCCATGAACTACCACATAGGCAGTAGTCTACTTAGCACCGAAAGTGTGATAAAAGACCTTGGGACACAGGTGGGCAGTAGTCTCTCCTTTGATAATCACATCGTCACAGTAGTCAGAAAATCCTTCTATGTGGCACACCTCATCACAAAAGGTTTCTCATCCAGGAAAAAGGGGTCATTGTTCCCCTCTACTCATCACTCATTAGACCCATTATAGAGTACAACGCCCCTTTTGGTATGTACCTCACAAGACATCTACAACAACTGGAAAGGCCACAGAAATACCTCACAAAGAGGATTACCGGCCTCAAACAGATGCCCTACGCAGACTGTCTCAAAAAACTCCAGCTTTACTCTGTCACATATCGCCTACTCAGAGGCGATTTCTGCCTAACATACAAAGCTATGTCAAACCCAGTGCTGTTGGACACACTCCACGTAAAGAAATCCCAGTCCCTCTGAGCTACATGCTCTAGGGACCTAAACCTTGTCACCACAATAAACAGAACATGCTGGAAGGATAGATTCCTGTCTCAGAGACTTCCCATACTCTGGAACAAACTACCTATCTATATCAAACAAAGCTCCTCATTAGCACTCTTCAAGAAAAATCTTGATGATTGGATGGGAGATAGGAAATTCACCCCAGGGATCACTTCTGTGGCTCTGCTTGACAGGGGCACAGGAAAATAATTTTCTTGGGTGGCGAAAGCCAGGGTACTGTTTGGGTAGGCTTATATAGGCCCTAGGGCCAATAGCCTAGCCCCTACCTATGAATCTATGAGTACACTGGTCTAAAACTCTAATCAAATACAATGAATAAAATCAGGTACACAGTGAATAAAAAATAGTGCAGATATTTATTTATGTATTCTTTGTTAACAGGGTTAGTCCCACTAGGTTAGTGGCCTTTTTTCAGGGGAGACCCAAGGTGGTATTTATACTACTATATACAATGGTACATACTATATATACTAATACTGACTCACCCCAAACAATTTAAGCTAGCAACCAAAGACCACTTTAAAAAACACTGGTCCTGCCATTGTACTCACCCTCCGTGATTATTACCTACCTTTTACAGTACAGTCAAACTAACTTACCAAAACATACCATTAACTGCTTCATCCTATGCTTCCTATGCAACCTCCAAAGCTTCTTCTATACTCTGCTCCCTTAAATTCTTACGTAACTTTTTAAGTTTCTGCTTCTCTGCATACAAAACCTTATACTTGCTCAACTCTCTTTTTAAACCAAAACATACAACTTATTCTACTTTTTAACATTCTCCTTATTGTTTATAGTACTGTTTTATATGTCAACAATATACAGTATGTAGCTTACGTATTTTAACTACCAAAATCCTCTATTACTATTTTTTATTGAAATGTATCTGTATTGCTATTTTTATTGCATTTTATAACTTTGGAGCTTTTCTCCCTGGGCCACCGCTGAAAAAAGACAATAGCTCAGCCGGACACTCCCGGTCAACAAATGTAAAATAAATAAAAAATAAAATAAATAATAATAATTAAATAATAAATACGACAGTAGATGAAAAAGAAACAAGACAGAGAATATGGACTGTGTACCACAGCACTACTGTTACGATGTAAACTCAAAGGGGTTACACACGATCAACAGCTCAGTCCTTACGTAAATAAGTGAAGCATCCCTACTTTCACTTTATAAATATTATAAAGAACTCAAAGCAGATGAGTAAAATACCCACTCATTCGAAGTGATTTTTATACAATGCATCATCTTAAAATGGGATGACACACACACTAGCTGCTTTTCCAGTTCCATAGTTAATCTAGCATTTTCTACCAATCCCATACATAAAACTTTTAAACAAGCCTTCATAATCCCGTCTCCAAAAACAACACCCCCTGAACTAGCAGAGGATTATCATACAACTGCTACAAATTAAATATAAGAGTTCAAAATAAAAAGGTAATGTACTAAAATAGTAGATAAGCTACAGAGCGGATATACCACATTAACAACACAAAAGGAAACCGTAGAAAAACGAAAAGAATGAAGCATTGTAATCAAGCCTCTAGATGGAAAAGAACTTAGTCAAACATCCAAACTACACATTTCCTGGTGTTTAAGGTTAGTCTTCTTGATTAGCATCAGTTCCAGAGAAGTCATTTTAGAGATATTTAGCAACGTCCATTGGTGATGGAGATGTGCTGACCATAGGTGTATCATCCGCATAAAGGATAATGTCTACGTTAGGATGTCCCATGGGAAATCATTAATGAATAAGGAGAAAAGGAGAGAAGCCAGAACCGAATCCTGGGAGATGTTGTTAGGCAACAGGTAGGGCCAATTGTAGTTGATAGTAAAAGTTCTCTGAGCCAGTTACAGACATCATCAGAAAATCTGCTTTTTGTCCGGTTTGTTATTGGCATGTTATGATTACACATTCAAAGGTTCTATGCATGACAATAACATTGCTTCACGTTGAAATAAAGAGAGAATACAGTTGTGATAGTGTTGTATTTAGGTCTGAAACCATGTTGGTTGTCTATGAAAATGCCCACTTGACTGAAGAACTGCTAGATTTGCTTATAGATGATTTTATTTCAGTAATTTAGCTAGCATATCTTTGTTGGCAGTTGTATGATAATCCTCTGCTAGTTCAGGGGGTGTTGTTTTTGGAGACGGGATTATGAAGGCTTGTTTAAAAGTTTTATGTATGGGATTGGTAGAAAATGCTAGATTAACTATGGAACTGGAAAAGCAGCTAGTGTGTGTGTCATCCCATTTTAAGATGATGCATTGTATAAAAATCACTTTGAATGAGTGGGTATTTTACTCATCTGCTTTGAGTTCTTTATAATATTTGTAAAGTGAAAGTAGGGATGCTTCACTTATTTACGTAAGGACTGAGTTGTTGATCGTTTGCAGATGGAGAGGATTAGTTACATTGTCCTTTATACCTTGAATTGTTGGTGCAGTTAAATTTTCTGAGTGCCTGTCATGGTTAAAAATCTTCTGACTGGCCAATGTTTTCACATTATTACAGAAAAGCTTAGGATTGCTATTGCATGTTTCTGTATTACTCAGATTTTGCTCTGTTATTATTAAATATAAACATAGCTGTTTCTGTTAGCCTCCTGGAAAGATTATGCTTTTCTGTATTGCTGGTGTCTTTGTTAAAGTCTGTCCGAGCATTGCTTCTAACGTTTAAAAGGTGTAGAATCTGTAGTACAAGCTAAACAATTTTGTGAACCTTAATCTTTTTAAGTCTTTTAGTTTACAGGGGATAAAGTTTGTTTTGAAGATGGATTACATTGTAGAGGAGCAGGCAGAAAGCATTCACAATTAATAAATGAACAATCACAAAATCAATAGAGATATACCAATATAACGTATTTAAATAAATTGCAGCTATCCCAAGTGAACTCTCCACCCACACCCAAATAATAACAACATTGAGAGTAAAGACATGAGGAATTACACATTTCTTCTCACAAACCATTTGTGCATACATATACATACCTGTTCTGTGACCTAAAAAGGGAATATGTGAAGAAATATAATACATTCTGTCACTTTATGCAACAACATCCTTCTTTCTGATTTGAAACTGAGTGTATAGATGTTTGTTTTTGTTAAATATACCTCTCTTAGGCATGCAAGGAATCCTGCTAAATTGTGGGCATGCCCTTCCTTAACTCTATTTTGTTCTTAAACTACAGCACACAACACATTCCTCAGATCAGCAATCCGATGTCTGAGAAATCAACAGAAATACCTGTGCCGTCCTTCAGCATTTTGAGTTCATGCCAATTTGTAGTCATTGAGAACTGCAACCCTCCATAATACAGGTGGAAACCATTGAAGTGAAAGCAATATCTTTTGGCTTTTCCCGGTTAGGAGTCGCCACAGTGGATCACCGGTCCACAGATTGGCAGTGGTGTTTTTACAGTGTCGAGTTGCCAGCCTGGTGCCCAACCTTCACAGAAGGCACACATGCACCTACCTGCATGTCTTTAAAACTCAGTCGACTGCAGGGAGGACGTACAGACTCTGCACAGAAAGAGCTCCAGCCAAGAATCAGACCAGACAACCTCTTGCTGTGAGGCGACAACGCTAACTGCTGCACTACCACCACTGAAGCAAACATGCAGAAACAGTTCCATGAGTTGTCATCTTTCTGCAGTGGCCTTATAGTTAAAAAATCTTCAAAGTACCTCAGTAATGGAGCAGCTTCTGGAGAAAAGTGCAGCTTTATCAGTTTGTAGGCATCACCATACCTCTCAGCTGTACAGATTTGTTTCATATTTTTATTGTGTTTCCTCATAAAATTGTGATTTTCTGGCAAATCATTGGTAAATCATTGAGGAATGAAGTCCAAAAATAATGACGGTCATTTGAGTTTCAGACTTCATACCCTTCAGAAAATGTATGTCAATGCAAATCCTGTCATTCTATCAATTTTCAAAGTTTGTAAGAGCAATATTTAAAAAAATATATCCCTATATGTGAGCCTTTGAAACTCCCTTATTTAATGCCTTGTCCAGATTTTTTCTCTATGAAGTTGAGAGGTATGGGCGTCACATATTTCATCTGGATATAAAAAACATAACCCTACCAGTTGCTTATGTAATACTTTAAATGTAGTAGATACCCTGTATAAGACAGCTAGAAATATAACTTCAATTGTCCTCCAAATATTTGTCACAAGTGAAAGAAACAACTTTCACTTCAACATTATAAATATTGCACTCAAAATCACATAATATGAAATGGGGGCTTATATAGGCCCCAGGGTCGATAGCCTAGTACCTACCTATGAACCTATGAACCTATATTCTTCGGAGGTACACCCATCTTGTGCACAGTAATCAAAAAAGAGTGACCACGTCAAATTATGTGTTTAAAATAATTTAACAAGTACAAGCACAAAAACAAAAGATAATGCCTTTGCCCTGCAAACTGAATCAATAAGCTCATGTGCAAAATATATCTGCTGACACACCAGAAATTTGTTCAAATACGGATTCACTTCAGCAGCTCGAATTTCAGTAACTTGAGCCCAAGAAGTTAAATCCACAAAACAACGAAAAGTAAAAACCATGAAATTCAAAACCTTGAATACCGGAAGTTTTGAATTTCGCGGTTTTACTACACACACACACACACACACACACACACACACACACACACACACACACACACACACACAATCACTCTACTACACTGCACCCCCCACACCCCCCTACTTAAATATTCTCACTCCGATGTCGCACTACATACAAACACACACAAAACACCACCACACAAGCTACTGTCTCTTCACACACAGACATCACAGCAACAAAACACACTGACACACACCACAGCCCCTACCCAAACCCCTTAACACACACACACACACACACACACACACACACACACACACACACACACACACACACACACACACACACTTACCTAAATACATGATCATAGTGGAACTTTAGATGCATGAAATTCAAAACCTCCGGTATTCGAGGTTTTGAATTTCGCACTTCTAAACTTTCGCTATTATTTGAATTTGGCTTCTTGGGATCGAAATACTGAAATTTGACATTTCAGTATTTCGAGCTTCTGGAGGAAACCCTCAAATACACACCATCCAGAAACATGTTCAAATACACACCATCCAGAAACGTGTTCAAATACACACCATCCAGAAATGTGTTCAAATACACACCATCCATAAGCTGGATAGTCCCAGAACATAAAGCAACTACATTTTGTACTGTGGTAACCAACAAAACAGTGCAATTCCCAGCAGAATCTGTAGCATATTTATGAATGAAACGTCCACTCTTAGGCTGCCTCAATGACATATCTATTTCAGAAATCTTATTAATATAAGATTCTGAGGTAAGTTCATGTTTACAAAGAGAATGACTTACAACTCGCACCATATATTTCCTAGAAAGTAACTATACTGCAAGTTCATTGGGTACTTAATCAATGATATTTTCTACAACTAAAATAGGTCAAACCATATACTTGTCAGCTCTAATTTTTAGATCCTCCATAACAGCACATGTTTTTTCCTGCACTGGATCACCAGCATGTAAATGAGGGTACTACGCACCAATTCCTCTCCACCTGTTACAGGCATAGTTATGGCTTGTTCTTCACACTGATCTTTTAACTTGCAACAGCAGCCCCAGTATTTCTTTCCTTCAGACTCACACTCACAAACTAACAAATATCCATCAATCTTAAGCATCTCTGGCATTTTCTGAGATTTCACATGGCCATAGACTGTGCTGGTTACACCAGGGGGTGTTTGCATGGTGTTGTCATGTGAGACAGCCATTGTTATGCTGTTAAACTCATGCTACATCCTTTTATATCAGCAATAAAGTTAGGGCGGGCAAATTACATCTTACACAACACAAACATACGTATAAAATAAAACATATTTGATCATTTTCCAGTTTGATGATTTTATGTCAGATACATAAATAAAATACATGGTCAACAAAATTCCTATTAGAGCAGTGGGTAGGTTAAGTCTACCTTTAGTCCCAGGCTGTTTTTAGACCATGAGTTCCTTGCACACATTTTTAGGACTATGCATAAATGCATGTGTTCTTCTGGATTCCCCTTCCAGATTGTTTTAAAATATATTTTGTATAATACAGCAGCTTTTCTTAGAGTGTGTTTTAAAATTTGTAGTTTTCAACATTTTTCCCAGTTATCAATGAAACAAAATGTATCAACCAATAATGAGAAAAGTGCCCATTTCAGTACATTTCAACCAAAAAAGCTACTCAGACTGTTGTCATTATAACCCACCAATATCTATACTCATTAATTATGAGCACTTTATTGATCGTGTACACATTATACTGTACATCTGATTGTGATATAAATAGTCACAGTAAAGTATTCCAATTTGCTTTCCACAAATATACACAAGTCCTGCAAAGACAGACTAAAGATGTTTTAACATAACTAACTCAACAGAGTCAGTCATTTTTATCCACAGACATCCTACAAACCCAGCAATTATAGCCACATTGGTGACTGCATATTTCTCAGATGTCTCTGTCATAAGCAAAATAATAATAAAAACAATGAACAAAATAATATAGTTCAAATTTGTTTCACACAGTAGCCATAGTAAGGTATTCTAACTTAATTTACACATGCATACATGCATAGTAGTCATACAAAACCTGTCTAAAACAATGATGGCAGCGTATGGTACTTTCATCCACTGATAGCCCCCATCCCCACCAGCAGTTGTAGTCACTTTGTTGACTGTGTACACCCTTTATTGTAATGAAGAAATCAATTATATGTATCTTATTGGTACCTTTGGATGTACTATATAAAATTGCGTAATATCAGTAGCATTACACCATAAGACCCAGATATGTGTAGCACAGTTTAAATAGAAGAGTATTTAATATGAGAGCATAACAGATATTAACCACCTGATAGCATATGCTAAATCTCTGCAGAAGTAAAAGGCATCTGAATAATTTCACATTAATGAGATCTATTACTAATGCAGATGTTGCTGTTGGCAAATAACTTTACATTCCAATGCTTCATCTACAAATGCAGCGCCTAGTCCATTGGGTCTCTCCGCATATATTCAAATCCTGCTGATTATGATCCTTTTAATGTGGAACAGGAAATTCATCCCTGGTTTGCCACTTATGTGTCTAATAGACATAGACAGCCTGTAAATAGTTCATCTCCCAAGCCCCTGCTTGTAAATGGTTCATCTCCCAGCCCCTCCTTACACTTATCAAGGGTATCAGAACTTGTCAGAGATTTGGGATGCATGGCTAGGTTTAAAAGGCCCTTGTGGTCATAAGCTTAGTAAGCACCTATGTACCTATGAACCAATGTATGCTGCACTCAGAAATAGTGCTGTAACATTTCCTGAATTAGGTCAGTTTTGCAACAGGAAATAGCTGGCAAAAAATGACCACAGGGTCCTAGTTAATTATTAAGTATACTGTTCAGGACACCATTAAGGAACGTAGTCCCAACTCACCTAAAGTACTGTCTGGTTAAGTGACTTGCTCAAGGTCACACGTTAGGTAAAGGAAGGTGGAAAGATTCAAACCATGCACTTGTGGCACATGCAGTGGCTCACTAACAAGACAGAGCTTTAGTGCTCTGTATTAACTGCCAGACAGAGTAGCAGTTTATAACTAAATGCAGAAATCCTTTACAATCTAATCTTGCACAGAAGATTGTATCACAGTAATATGTAACAATGCCTTATTAATGGATGTTGAAAATTAGACGGTTGTGATAATTACTCTTAAGTAATGCAGACTATATGACCTGACAAATGTCAACCCATTTGCAATTGCTGGAGGCTGTAAAGAAGGTACTGCAAAATATATTACTAAAATGCAACATGCTTAGACTGTATTAAACAATCCAGGCCTATTAATTATTTTTTATTTTATTTATTTTACATTTGTTAACCGGGCTAGTCTGGCTGGATACATGTCCATTTTCAGCAGAGGCCCGAGGAGAAAAGCTCCACTATCAGACTAAGACATTACAGAGTTTGTAGTCGCTAAATGAACTAACTATACAAATAAAACTAATATAATAAGGCAAAAACAAATGTATATACATTTTTCTTATACAAAACTAACTAGATGACAATCTAAATTCAGACAGGGGGCTGAGCAGAAAAGTTTCAGTATCATATAAAAAGTAATTAGATGACAACAAGTAGGTATTGGCTGAAAAGATGAAAAAGGTTCATCTAAAGTGTCTAATAAGCAGGTTAGTAGAAAATAGAATAAAATATAGTTGGAGTATAGGAAAAGACAAAAAAGAAGTAAAGAGACTGTTGACAGAGATACAGTTTCTGTTAGGTACTAATATTATGGACTGAGTAAGGCTATAGCAGATAGTAGGAAGAGTAAAGTAAAGGGGAAAACATAAGAAAAACAAGGATAGTGTGAAATGCTGGAGGTAGTAGGATTAAAGGAGGACAGAATGAAGAAGCAAGAGGCAGAATATCAGCATGGTCAGAGGGGGAGTCTAACAGTTGTTAGAACTAAAGAGTGATGGTACAAAAGGGGACAGTGGAGACAGTTTAAGTAAGAACAGAAGAGCAAAGTACACAGGAGCAGACTAGGGAGAGTGAAAAATTAACTGAGGTCAGTCAGGGTTGGAGCAGGGCATAGCCAGTGAGTTAGTAGGTGAGTTTTTATCTGTTTTCTGAAAAGATGACATGAACTTAGGGAGGTCAGTTCTGGGGGAAGTTTATTCCAAATAGAACCAACAGTGTTTGCAAATAAGGAATCACCTGCTTTATTATGAGATTTCAAAGTAGTAACTAGTAGCCTGTTGGCTGATCTAAGTGTAGTGAGATTTTGTAAGGTGTGATGAGTTTATTTAGTATGGGTGTGTTGGCGGGGTAATGTACAATTTTAAAAGTAATGATTAGTTGCTGAAGGAGTATTAGGTTTGGAAGTTCAAGCCAGTTTAGTTTCTTTAAATTAAGACAGTGATGAGTAAGAAATGCAGAGCCAGTGGCAAATCTGGCTATACTATGGTAGGCGGTATTGAGTTTTTGAAGATTAGTTTTAGATATGTTGATAAAGGTAGGTGAGGCATACAATAATGTCGAAATGAGGTGAGTTTGGGCAAGAGCCACTCGGGAAGTAGTAGTGAGAAAGGGCTTAAGTCTGTATAGGGCACCAATCTTTTTATTGACTGACTTGATAGTTAGGTCGATGTGATAGTCAAACTTTAGCTGATTGTCTATGGTGACGCCTAGCAGCTTAGTGGAAAAGTCTGGTTCGATGACAGTGCCGTTACATGATACAATTGAAAAAGTGATAGGGGTGGATTTAGTGGTTGGGGTGAAAAGTAGAAGTTTGTTTTTTTTGGGATTTAGGAGGAGACAGATATGTTGAAACCATTTTTCTGCTGCAGAGAAGACCAATTGGGTAGTAGAGTGGAGTTGTGCTGGGGATGAAGCAGAGCAGATGATAGTGGAATCATCTGCATACTGTATACAAGTGGATGTAGGGAGGGAAGTGGGCAGGTTATTTATGAAAATAGAGAAAAGTAGGGGACCTAGGATGGATCCTTGTGGGACGCCAATAGCAACTGGGAGTTGGGAGGATAGATGGCTGTCCCAGAGGACTGCTTGTTTTCTATTAGTCAGGTATGAGTCGAACCACTGTAATGCTTGTGAATTAAGTGAGAGGGATTGTAAGGTATTGAGGAGAAGTTTATGGTTGACCATGTCGAACGCTTTTGAGAGGTCCAAGAATAGTGCGGAGGAGAACAGGTTGTTGTTGCGGTTTTTATTGATAGAGTCAGTGAAGGAGAGAAGGGCAGTGGAAGTACTATGGTAGGGTCTAAAACCATGTTGTGAGTCTACAAGCAATTTGTTATTCAAGAGATAATTTAGAAGTTGATGGTGAATGCAGCGTTCCATTATTTTGGATAGAGGAGATAGAAGGGCAATAGGCCGAAAATTGGAGAGTTCATTGGAGTTTCCCCCTTTATGGAGGGAATAATATGAGATTTTCCAACAGGATGGGATTTTGGATTCTGTTATAGTTCTGTTTATTAAGATGGAGACTGGGTAGGCTATTTCTGTTGCAGCTAGTTGCAGATATTCAGCTGGAAGCTTGTCTGCTGAAGGGGTGCAGGGTTTGAGTTTAGATAGTAGCTTACGTATAGGTTGTTGAGACGGTTTTAAAGTTTAGCTTGTGGGTGCTGTTTTGAGTGAGAGTAGTTTGGAGGGTTGGGGGGGAGGCCATGGTACTTGCTAGTGAGGTGACTGTTTGAGAGAAGAAATTGTTGAAAGTGTTGGCTATTATGTTAGGTTGGGTTTGTGCTAGGCTGGCTGGGGTAGGTGTTTTGGTATTGCCTGGATGGAGTAGTTTGTTTATTCCTGACCAAAATTGTTTTGGGTTTTGGTGATGGTTTTGTTGGTATTGAAGGTGGTAGTTTTTCTTGTCCAGATAGATAAGCTTCTTTGTTTTGTTTCTCAGACACTTAAAGTTTTGATGGTCAATTGGGTTTTTTGTGGATCTCCATTTAGACCATAGTTTATTTCTAGCTCGCATAGTTTGTTTAGTTGTTTTAGAGAGCCATGGGGCTGCTTTGGAATTGACTCTGACTAAGCGGGATGGGGCATGCTGGTTTAGAATTTGTAGGAAGGTATTGTTGAAATGGGTTACTGCTTCATCTATTGGGAGGTATTTTAGAGTAGACCAGTTGTATTCCCTGAGTTCATTTTGAAAGGATACTAGGTTGAATTCAGTTTTGTTGTATTTGGTACGATATGTAGTTGGTTTGGGATTGTTGATTTTTACTTTAGTGATAAAGGTAAGGAGGTGGTCGCTTATATTGTCAGGGAGTATTCCTGTTTTGTAGGAGAGGGGATTGTTGTTGGTCATAATCCAGTCTAGAATGGTTTGTTTGTGGGTGGATTTATTTATCCTAGTAGGGGAGTTGATGGTTTGATGAAAGTTAAAAAGATTAAGGTGAATGGTGGGAGTAGGGGATATGCAGGAGTTGCAGTCAATGTTGAAATCGCCTAAGATTATGGTTTCTTGGGGAAAGTTACAGGAGGCCCAGCTAAGTATATTTTCTAGGGTATTGATGTTCTTGCCTGGGGGGATGTAGGAACATATTATGTTTATAGCCTTGGATTTATTAAGTTGGAGTTTGGTACAAAGTATTTCAGCATTTGCTGGGGAGGGGGGCAAAGAGTCAATTAAGGCTACCTGCAGTTCGGATTTGTATAGGAGGGCCACTCCTCCACCCTTTTTATTAAGACGATCTTGCCTTAAGGTGGTATAGCCAGGGGGAGTAAATTCGTTGTCTTTGGTACTGGGTTTAAGCCAGGTTTCTGTGAGACAGAGGATATCAAAGGCATAGAAGTGAATTAATGCATGAAGTTGTGTTACTTTGTTGTTAATGCTACGAATATTTAGGTGAGCAATAGAGAGGGAGTCAGTGGAGAAGGGAGAGCTAGTATAGTTATTAACTTGGTTTGTAGGGGTGGGATTGAGGATGGTATTGGGACCAGGGTTGGGGTGGATGTCCCCATGTATCAATAAAAGTGTTTGTGGGATTTGAAAGACTTTTGTGTATTTGATGGGTATTATAAAGAACCGTTTGGAGGTTGTGAATTTGTACTGGTGTAGTTTATGGTAGAGGGGGGGAAGGCAGGGACAGGTTGAAAGTATATTAATATGAGTTTGGTCAGGTACGGGAAGTGTAGTTGTAGTATGTTTGTGTAATACAGGAGGTTGGTTAAGCCTAAGGTGTTCATAGGAGGTAAGAGTGTAGTAGTAAAACAGGATGTTAAGGAGAAGAAGAGGAAAGATTGAGTTAAGGGTTAGAGGCATGATTCCAGTGGGTAAGGGGTTAGTATGAGAAGGAATGTGTGGTTTATAAATAATAGGGTGAGGTGGTAAGGATCTGATTTAAGAGAGAGGGTGTGGTTTTAGGAGAAAGGAGTTAAAGGTTGTTATACAGGAAGTAGAGATAGGAAGTTAGGTAATTAGGGGTGTGTCTAGGTATGTATAAAGGTAGGACCCCTGGGGGTGGGTGGGAATTGGGGGTAGGGTGGGGAGCGGAGTGAGCATAGCGAACGGAGCGGGGAAGAACTGGACGACCAGTTGCAGAAAACAATCAGGCAAGAAGAGAGAAACAGGTGATAAAGGTAAGGGAGAGCTAAACAGTAGAGAGTTTGAGGAGATTGTATGGTAAGTGGGGGGTAAATGAAATAGTGCTGGGTGAGATAGAGGAGTTACTCAAGAGAGAAATAGTAAGTTGCACTGGTAAAGTATGGAACAGGGAAGGACAGTAGGATTTGCAATGAGATACCCAGAGAATAAGATAGTAGGATTTGTGGTAGGAAGGGCACCACCTAGTGGCCAGGTTAGGAAAGAAATATCAGACAGAGCAAGCAGGGGGATTAACCAAGATTACAGAACCAGAGATGGGGTAAAGAGAGGAAAATACGCCAAGGGCAAAAATAGGGAATGAAGGAGAGGGGACTAAGAAAGGCCAATCTGGTGGGGGGGGGCTGCTGGTTTACCTGGCAGGGGAGCAAGAATATGTCCTGGTGAGTAAAGCTAAGCAGTACAATGAAAGGACATACTTTCCAGAAAAATCTGGGAGGACAGTCTTTGTTAAGAAGAATGTCTGATCCTATTCAGGAATACTGGAGTTTAAAAGATGTCCACAGAGCCTCTTAGGATAGGGAAGGACAGGAACCCAGGTGTACAATCTGTTAATAGGTAAAGGTTGAGAGAGAAGGAACAAAACAAGCAATGGAGAAATAAGTGGTTAATCAGTCATGTGTGTACAGCATAACTAGCACATATGCTTTCAATACAAAAAAAACAGTACAGAGATATACCCTGGGGCACGCTGTATGAGGCAGAATAGCTAGACTGCTAAGGACATACAGTGGGGCCCCCAGGAACAAAACCAAACAGTAGTTACTAGCTAGAACACAGACATATAGGCAGACAGCAGCAATCCTAATGTCTGAATACAATCAGTATACTAAGCATAGTCATAACACAGTCAAATTCAGTTTCAACAGAATAGATGGCTAAAGATAGCTCATCATGAACGCCAGTAATATAATATGGGAGACCACGTGGAGGCTTACCTGGGAAGGGGCACTGCCAAATAGCCGTAGCAAGGGAGAGAGACAGCTATAGAGAAGATTATGGGGGATATAAAATGGTATATACGGTTACTGGAGCAAAAAAGTTGAAGACTATTGCTGTGGTAGGCACATCCTATGAAAGACAGATACTGGATAACAATACTGCTATCCCCTTCAGTGTCAGGATGCCTAGGCTACAGGAGTCGGTCTAGGTCGCTAGCTAGCAGTAACTAAGAAAAAATTGAATAAGAGCCTGCCGAGCGGGAAACCGCTACCAGGTGAACCTTAAAAAAGGCGCTGAAAGGCACTTTAACATTCCCCTAAGACACGCTAGCAGAGAGCGATAGGAAGATTTATACCACTGGGTTGTATTAACTTAGTGTATCAGTGATCGTTAAAAAAATGATTAAGCCTGCCGAGCGGAAAAACTAACTGCTACTAGGTGAACTTTGAAAAGAAGCCGCTGAAGGCACTTTACGATTCACCTATCGACACGCTAGCAGTGGATTATAGGAAGAACGCTATTAGGTGAACTTTGAAAAAAAAAAGCCGCTGAAGGCACTTTAGGATTCACCTATCGACACGCTAGCAGTGGACTATGTGAAGAACGCTACCACTGGGTTGTCCCACTAGGTGTAGCATTGATCGCCCAATACAAGTAAAAACCAGGACAGAGAAAAATTACAAAAAAGGTACAGATACGCCGAAGGACATAACCCTTATGAAATTGTGGTCAGTAGACCAGTACAAGGCTGGCTCCTATTGAGCGTCTTTCCAAAGTAGTAAAACACATTAGAAGTTTAAATGTTACAGCAAGCGGTAAAGATAGAGTTACCGCTGTGGCCGCTTGATTAATTGTAAGGATAGGGGACAGGCACAAGCATCGCTGGTAACAGTAGAAACCGAGAAAGCAGTTCTCCGGTTAAAACGACCATGCATGAAGGAGTGCTGCAGGGCCAAGAGGAGTGCAGGAGGTCCTATGTAAAAATGGCGTCCCACGTGGTTCCCAACAGCTTAAATACAAGTCTTATAAAATCTAAACAGCTTAAATACAAGTCTTATAAAATCTAAACAGGCATACACAGCTAACCCAGCAAATAAGGCAATTTGTAATTGTAATAAAAGAATAATCTCAACAGGAACAGTACACAAATGCATCTAAAACCAAGTACTCACAATAAGTAATATCCACATAAGGAATATCCACCCCAAGTCCAAGGAGACACAGCAGCCCAAGAAGGGATAGTCTATAGGGAGGAAACGGCTGGAGGATGGGTGTATTTGTAGGATAGAAACGGAAATGGAGCTGGGGGGGGGAGGGGACAGGTAGGGAAAGGGAGGACTAGGGAAATACAGCACAGTAAAAAAAACAGTAGTAAGAGTGTTGATCAATAAGCTAAAAGGTGAGGATGGGGTGAGGATGGAAGAAGTGTTAGAGCAGAAGCGTAAGGCAGATGTAACATGGAGAGAATAGTAGTGAGAAGGAGATGATAGTTTAAAGGAGATAAGGATAGTTGAAAGGAGGGGGGCACAGTAGATGAAAGGTATGAAGGCAGGTAAAAGAGTAGGCGAAAAACAATCAGGCAAGAAGAGAGAAACAGGTGATAAAGGTAAGGGAGAGCTAAACAGTAGAGAGTTTGAGGAGATTGTATGGTAAGTGGGGGGGGTAAATGAAATAGTGCTGGGTGAGATAGAGGAGTTACTCAAGAGAGAAATAGTAAGTTGCACTGGTAAAGTATGGAACAGGGAAGGACAGTAGGATTTGCAATGAGATACCCAGAGAATAAGATAGTAGGATTTGTGGTAGGAAGGGCACCACCTAGTGGCCAGGTTAGGAAAGAAATATCAGACAGAGCAAGCAGGGGGATTAACCAAGATTACAGAACCAGAGATGGGGTAAAGAGAGGAAAATACGTACCAAGGGCAAAAATAGGGAATGAAGGAGAGGGGACTAAGAAAGGCCAATCTGGTGGGGGGGGGCTGCTGGTTTACCTGGCAGGGGAGCAAGAATATGTCCTGGTGAGTAAAGCTAAGCAGTACAATGAAAGGATATACTTTCCAGAAAAATCTGGGAGGACAGTCTTTGTTAAGAAGAATGTCTGATCCTATTCAGGAATACTGGAGTTTAAAAGATGTCCACAGAGCCTCTTAGGATAGGGAAGGACAGGAACCCAGGTGTACAATCTGTTAATAGGTAAAGGTTGAGAGAGAAGGAACAAAACAAGCAATGGAGAAATAAGTGGTTAATCAGTCATGTGTGTACAGCATAACTAGCACATATGCTTTCAATACAAAAAAAACAGTACAGAGATATACCCTGGGGCACGCTGTATGAGGCAGAATAGCTAGACTGCTAAGGACATACAGTGGGGCCCCCAGGGAACAAAACCAAACAGTAGTTACTAGCTAGAACACAGACATATAGGCAGACAGCAGCAATCCTAATGTCTGAATACAATCAGTATACTAAGCATAGTCATAACACAGTCAAATTCAGTTTCAACAGAATAGATGGCTAAAGATAGCTCATCATGAACGCCAGTAATATAATATGGGAGACCACGTGGAGGCTTACCTGGGAAGGGGCACTGCCAAATAGCCGTAGCAAGGGGAGAGAGACAGCTATAGAGAAGATTATGGGGGATATAAAATGGTATATACGGTTACTGGAGCAAAAAAGTTGAAGACTATTGCTGTGGTAGGCACATCCTATGAAAGACAGATACTGGATAACAATACTGCTATCCCCTTCAGTGTCAGGATGCCTAGGCTACAGGAGTCGGTCTAGGTCGCTAGCTAGCAGTAACTAAGAAAAAATTGAATAAGAGCCTGCCGAGCGGGAAACCGCTACCAGGTGAACCTTAAAAAGGCGCTGAAAGGCACTTTAACATTCCCCTAAGACACGCTAGCAGAGAGCGATAGGAAGATTTATACCACTGGGTTGTATTAACTTAGTGTATCAGTGATCGTTAAAAAAATGATTAAGCCTGCCGAGCGGGAAAAAAAATAACTGCTACTAGGTGAACTTTGAAAAGAAGCCGCTGAAGGCACTTTACGATTCACCTATCGACACGCTAGCAGTGGATTATAGGAAGAACGCTATTAGGTGAACTTTGAAAAAAAAAAGCCGCTGAAGGCACTTTAGGATTCACCTATCGACACGCTAGCAGTGGACTATGTGAAGAACGCTACCACTGGGTTGTCCCACTAGGTGTAGCATTGATCGCCCAATACAAGTAAAAACCAGGACAGAGAAAAATTACAAAAAAGGTACAGATACGCTTCGTAAGGACATAACCCTTATGAAATTGTGGTCAGTAGACCAGTACAAGGCTGGCTCCTATTGAGCGTCTTTCCAAAGTAGTAAAACACATTAGAAGTTTAAATGTTACAGCAAGCGGTAAAGATAGAGTTACCGCTGTGGCCGCTTGATTAATTGTAAGGATAGGGGACAGGCACAAGCATCGCTGGTAACAGTAGAAACCGAGAAAGCAGTTCTCCGGTTAAAACGACCATGCATGAAGGAGTGCTGCAGGGCCAAGAGGAGTGCAGGAGGTCCTATGTAAAAATGGCGTCCCACGTGGTTCCCAACAGCTTAAATACAAGTCTTATAAAATCTAAACAGCTTAAATACAAGTCTTATAAAATCTAAACAGGCATACACAGCTAACCCAGCAAATAAGGCAATTTGTAATTGTAATAAAAAGAATAATCTCAACAGGAACAGTACACAAATGCATCTAAAACCAAGTACTCACAATAAGTAATATCCACATAAGGAATATCCACCCCCAAGTCCAAGGAGACACAGCAGCCCAAGAAGGGATAGTCTATAGGGAGGAAACGGCTGGAGGATGGGTGTATTTGTAGGATAGAAACGGAAATGGAGCTGGGGGGGGGAGGGGACAGGTAGGGAAAGGGAGGACTAGGGAAATACAGCACAGTAAAAAAAACAGTAGTAAGAGTGTTGATCAATAAGCTAAAAGGTGAGGATGGGGTGAGGATGGAAGAAGTGTTAGAGCAGAAGCGTAAGGCAGATGTAACATGGAGAGAATAGTAGTGAGAAGGAGATGATAGTTTAAAGGAGATAAGGATAGTTGAAAGGAGGGGGGCACAGTAGATGAAAGGTATGAAGGCAGGTAAAAGAGTAGGCGAAAAACAATCAGGCAAGAAGAGAGAAACAGGTGATAAAGGTAAGGGAGAGCTAAACAGTAGAGAGTTTGAGGAGATTGTATGGTAAGTGGGGGGTAAATGAAATAGTGCTGGGTGAGATAGAGGAGTTACTCAAGAGAGAAATAGTAAGTTGCACTGGTAAAGTATGGAACAGGGAAGGACAGTAGGATTTGCAATGAGATACCCAGAGAATAAGATAGTAGGATTTGTGGTAGGAAGGGCGCCACCTAGTGGCCAGGTTAGGAAAGAAATATCAGACAGAGCAAGCAGGGGGATTAACCAAGATTACAGAACCAGAGATGGGGTAAAGAGAGGAAAATACGTACCAAGGGCAAAAATAGGGAATGAAGGAGAGGGGACTAAGAAAGGCCAATCTGGTGGGGGGGGGGGCTGCTGGTTTACCTGGCAGGGGAGCAAGAATATGTCCTGGTGAGTAAAGCTAAGCAGTACAATGAAAGGACATACTTTCCAGAAAAATCTGGGAGGACAGTCTTTGTTAAGAAGAATGTCTGATCCTATTCAGGAATACTGGAGTTTAAAAGATGTCCACAGAGCCTCTTAGGATAGGGAAGGACAGGAACCCAGGTGTACAATCTGTTAATAGCTAAAGGTTGAGAGAGAAGGAACAAAACAAGCAATGGAGAAATAAGTGGTTAATCAGTCATGTGTGTACAGCATAACTAGCACATATGCTTTCAATACAAAAAAAACAGTACAGAGATATACCCTAGGGCACGCTGTATGAGGCAGAATAGCTAGACTGCTAAGGACATACAGTGGGGCCCCCAGGGAACAAAACCAAACAGTAGTTACTAGCTAGAACACAGACATATAGGCAGACAGCAGCAATCCTAATGTTTGAATACAATCAGTATACTAAGCATAGTCATAACACAGTCAAATTCAGTTTCAACAGAATAGATGGCTAAAGATAGCTCATCATGAACGCCAGTAATATAATATGGGAGACCACGTGGAGGCTTACCTGGGAAGGGGCACTGCCAAATAGCCGTAGCAAGGGGAGAGAGACAGCTATAGAGAAGATTATGGGGGATATAAAATGGTATATACGGTTACTGGAGCAAAAAAGTTGAAGACTATTGCTGTGGTAGGCACATCCTATGAAAGACAGATACTGGATAACAATACTGCTATCCCCTTCAGTGTCAGGATGCCTAGGCTACAGGAGTCGGTCTAGGTCGCTAGCTAGCAGTAACTAAGAAAAAATTGAATAAGAGCCTGCCGAGCGGGAAACCGCTACCAGGTGAACCTTAAAAAAGGCGCTGAAAGGCACTTTAACATTCCCCTAAGACACGCTAGCAGAGAGCGATAGGAAGATTTATACCACTGGGTTGTATTAACTTAGTGTATCAGTGATCGTTAAAAAAATGATTAAGCCTGCCGAGCGGGAAAAAAAATAACTGCTACTAGGTGAACTTTGAAAAGAAGCCGCTGAAGGCACTTTATGATTCACCTATCGACACGCTAGCAGTGGATTATAGGAAGAACGCTATTAGGTGAACTTTGAAAAAAAAAGCCACTGAAGGCACTTTAGGATTCACCTATCGACACGCTAGCAGTGGACTATGTGAAGAGCGCTACCACTGGGTTGTCCCACTAGGTCTAGCATTGATCGCCCAATACAAGTAAAAACCAGGACAGAGAAAAATTACAAAAAAGGTACAGATACGCTTCGTAAGGACATAACCCTTATGAAATTGTGGTCAGTAGACCAGTACAAGGCTGGCTCCTATTGAGCGTCTTTCCAAAGTAGTAAAACACATTAGAAGTTTAAATGTTACAGCAAGCGGTAAAGATAGAGTTACCGCTGTGGCCGCTTGATTAATTGTAAGGATAGGGGACAGGCACAAGCATCGCTGGTAACAGTAGAAACCGAGAAAGCAGTTCTCCGGTTAAACGACCATGCATGAAGGAGTGCTGCAGGGCCAAGAGGAGTGCAGGAGGTCCTATGTAAAATGGCCCCACGTGGTTCCCAACAGCTTAAATACAAGTCTTATAAAATCTAAACAGCTTAAATACAAGTCTTATAAAATCTAAACAGGCATACACAGCTAACCCAGCAAATAAGGCAATTTGTAATTGTAATAAAAAGAATAATCTCAACAGGAACAGTACACAAATGCATCTAAAACCAAGTACTCACAATAAGTAATATCCACATAAGGAATATCCACCCCCAAGTCCAAGGAGACACAGCAGCCCAAGAAGGGATAGTCTATAGGGAGGAAACGGCTGGAGGATGGGTGTATTTGTAGGATAGAAACAGAAATGGAGCTGGGGGGGGGAGGGGACAGGTAGGGAAAGGGAGGACTAGGGAAATACAGCACAGTAAAAAAACAGTAGTAAGAGTGTTGATCAATAAGCTAAAAGGTGAGGATGGGGTGAGGATGGAAGAAGTGTTAGAGCAGAAGCGTAAGGCAGATGTAACATGGAGAGAATAGTAGTGAGAAGGAGATGATAGTTTAAAGGAGATAAGGATAGTTGAAAGGAGGGGGGCACAGTAGATGAAAGGTATGAAGGCAGGTAAAAGAGTAGGTGAAAAACAATCAGGCAAGAAGAGAGAAACAGGTGATAAAGGTAAGGGAGAGCTAAACAGTAGAGAGTTTGAGGAGATTGTATGGTAAGTGGGGGGTAAATGAAATAGTGCTGGGTGAGATAGAGGAGTTACTCAAGAGAGAAATAGTAAGTTGCACTGGTAAAGTATGGAACAGGGAAGGACAGTAGGATTTGCAATGAGATACCCAAAGAATAAGATAGTAGGATTTGTGGTAGGAAGGGCGCCACCTAGTGGCCAGGTTAGGAAAGAAATATCAGACAGAGCAAGCAGGGGGATTAACCAAGATTACAGAACCAGAGATGGGGTAAAGAGAGGAAAATACGTACCAAGGGCAAAAATAGGGAATGAAGGAGAGGGGACTAAGAAAGGCCAATCTGGTGGGGGGGGGGGGCTGCTGGTTTACCTGACAGGGGAGCAAGAATATGTCCTGGTGAGTAAAGCTAAGCAGTACAATGAAAGGACATACTTTCCAGAAAAATCTGGGAGGACAGTCTTTGTTAAGAAGAATGTCTGATCCTATTCAGGAATACTGGAGTTTAAAAGATGTCCACAGAGCCTCTTAGGATAGGGAAGGACAGGAACCCAGGTGTACAATTTTCCAGAAAAATCTGGGAGAACAGTCTTTGTTAAGAAGAATGTCTGATCCTATTCAGGAATACTGGAGTTTAAAAGATGTCCACAGAGCCTCTTAGGATAGGGAAGGACAGGAACCCAGGTGTACAATTTTCCAGAAAATCTGGGAGGACAGTCTTTGTTAAGAAGAATGTCTGATCCTATTCAGGAATACTGGAGTTTAAAAGATGTCCACAGAGCCTCTTAGGATAGGGAAGGACAGGAACCCAGGTGTACAATTTTCCAGAAAATCTGGGAGGACAGTCTTTGTTAAGAAGAATGTCTGATCCTATTCAGGAATACTGGAGTTTAAAAGATGTCCACAGAGCCTCTTAGGATAGGGAAGGACAGGAACCCAGGTGTACAATTTTCCAGAAAATCTGGGAGGACAGTCTTTGTTAAGAAGAATGTCTGATCCTATTCAGGAATACTGGAGTTTAAAAGATGTCCACAGAGCCTCTTAGGATAGGGAAGGACAGGAACCCAGGTGTACAATTTTCCAGAAAAATCTGGGAGGACAGTCTTTGTTAAGAAGAATGTCTGATCCTATTCAGGAATACTGGAGTTTAAAAGATGTCCACAGAGCCTCTTAGGATAGGGAAGGACAGGAACCCAGGTGTACAATTTTCCAGAAAAATCTGGGAGGACAGTCTTTGTTAAGAAGAATGTCTGATCCTATTCTGGAATACTGGAGTTTAAAAGATGTCCACAGAGCCTCTTAGGATAGGGAAGGACAGGAACCCAGGTGTACAATAATAAGTAATATCCACATAAGGAATATCCACCCCCAAGTCCAAGTTGAGTTAATTCATGCTTTAGTGCCATGAAAAATTAAAGACAATACAGATGCTGAAGCAGCTTTTGTTCAACAATGCACAAGTCATACAAAAATCAGAAATATTACTACATATAACATACTGTTTTTTGGGTAGAGGGAGATGACATGATTGCAGGACACCTTGCATGTAATTTTTAACCTCCTTATGTCTTCCCTGTCATCAAGAACAGCTATTCCCACCTAGCACACTCAGTAAAGGTGTGACCTACCAGAGTGGCTGATTATGCTGTATTGTTGCAGCATATGCCTCCAGAATCAACAGAACCAGACTGTAGTCAGATGGGCCCTGTGAGGGTAGTGAAACAGGCTCTTGCCAGCCATACCAGTGTCCCATTATTTACTTGGCTGTGTCTAATGTCCGTCTGCACACTGCTTTCTTTACTTTTACAATTATCATATAGATTTGGATTTCATTTAAGACTTCTGTTTCAGATTTTACATTAAAAACACCAACAGACATTTTCTAAAGAAAACAAAACACTTTCACATTGAAAACAAACTTAGCATGAGAAACAGTAAAAATCTTACTTTGAAACAAATAAAATACATCTGACATCACATAAAACTACAAGACACTTGCTGGAATTAATAATCAAATAACATATAGTGAAGCGTAATTAACAGCTAAGTGAAGGGTGCTGGGATTAAAAGACAAATGCGTAACACATTTGCTAACAGCCTGGGACAGCCCACTGGCCACAAGTTTCCCTTTCAGGAGCAGCCCACGAGTACTGTCTGCTGAAGTAACTTGGTCAGAGTCACAAAGAGGCAAAGGCTGAGGAAATCAAATTCTGTTCTGTAGGAAGCAGCCCTTTAACAGTTCATAGCCTTGGTCATTTGCACCAACGACAGTAAATGTCATGCCTGTGTGCTTGCAGAAATTAATATTGACTTTAAACTCACAGACTTCATACTGTTTGCTGTACTCACAGTTAAATAATAAACACATTGTCAACATAACAAGGTAACCAAGGATCATATGATGATGAAGATGCTCCTGTTTGCTACAATCAGATTCCTTCCTTTATATAATAACTACACTCTTTCATAGGTAGTTACTAGGACTGCAGTCCAACGGACCACTGAGGAGCCCAGCCCAAATTTCTAATTGCCCCAAAGCACTATCTGGTTAAGTAACTTGCTCAAGGTTATACAGTAAGCAAATGGGGGACTCAAACATTGTACCACAAAAACTATAGCTCGTAACCTTAACCTTCCGTGCCAAGTACAGGACTAAAGTAGACTATGATAAGTGCAGGAGTAAAGTAAAAAGAGAGGAGAAGAATTCAGATCCCCACACCCTTCACACAGGAAATACTATTAACTTACTGCACTGAGTCATACATTATAAGAGGAACTGTGGGATGCAGGACCCAAGTATTTATACAGACAAACACAGCTGTAACTATCAATTACAGTTAGCTCAAAGACAAGACAGTAGGCAAATGGAGCTGAAATGGTTTAAACCCAGTACTTCTGACTAAAGGAAGCAGTGAATTAAAACTGCATAAAACTCTAATGATTGGCATTATTGATAGACTGCTCAGTGAATGTTAACCCTCAGTGATTCATCAGAAAATGAACAAGTACATGAATGCCTGGCAGTTACTGCAGAGGATTAAGGCATGATGCTCTTAATGAACTCCTTCCTGTAGTCAAAGGTCTAGTGTTTCATTCTTTCCACCTCCATTTGTCCACTGTATGACTCTGAGTAAGTCACTTAGCCAGACAGTCTGCTCTTCAAGCTTAAAGCAAAATAACTGGGACACCCACACAAACCCTTCTCTTGTCATGCCTGCAACCAGAAATTCAAAGTAGGTGCAACCTTCTTTTCTATTATCAAGTAGTGTCAGCCCTCATTTGATCTCCTATGTTGTTGGTACCTCCTGTACTGTTGGCATGTCAGCACCCCTCATTTGATTTCCTATGCTGTTGGTACCTCCTGTACTGTCTGCTCACTGTCAGCCTGCCATGTTGTTGATACCTCCTGTATTGTCTGCACGCTGTGGCCCTCATCTGATCTCCCCTGTGGTTTGTACCTCCAGTACTCTCAACATGCTGTCAGCCCTCATCTAATCTCCCATACTGTCAGTACCTCCTGTGCTGTCTGCACACTGTCAGCCCTCATCTAATCTCCCATGTGGTTGGTACCTAATGTACTGTCTGCACACTGTCAGCCCTCATCTGATCTCCCATATTGTCAGTACCTCCTGTGCTGTCTGCAAGCTGTCATCCTTCATCTCACCTGCCATGTTGTTGGTACCTCCTGTACTGTCTGCACTCTGTCAGCCCTCATCTGATCTGCCATGTTGTTGGTACCTGATGTACTGTCTGCATGCTGTCAGCATTCATCTGATCTCCCATGTTGTTTGTACCTCCTGTACTGTCTGCATTCCATCAGCCCTCATCTGATCTCCCATGTTGTTTATACCTGCTGTATTGTCTTCATGCTGTCAGCCTTCATCTGCTCTGGCATGTTCCTGCTACCTACTCTACTGTATGCACGCTGTCAGCCATCATCTTATCTGCCATGTTGCTGATACCTACTGTACCTCCAGTACTGTCGGCACAATGTCAACCCACATCTGATCTGCCATGTTGTTGGTACCTCCTGTACTGTCTGGACAGCATCAGCCCTCATCTGATCTCCCATGTTGTTTATACCTGCTGTATTGTCTTCATGCTGTCAGCCTTCATCTGCTCTGGCATGTTCCTGCTACCTACTCTACTGTATGCACGCTGTCAGCCATCATCTTATCTGCCATGTTGCTGATACCTACTGTACCTCCAGTACTGTCTGCACAATCTCAACCCACATCTGATCTGCCATGTTGTTGGTACCTCCTGTACTGTCTGGACAGCATCAGCTCTCATCTGATCTGCCATGCTCGTACCTCCTTAACTGTCTGCACGTTATTAGTCCTCATCTGATCTGCCATGTTATTGGTACCTCTTGTATTGTCTGTATGCTGTCAGCCCACTTCTGCTCTGCCATATTTTGCTACCTCCTGTACTATCTGCATGCTGTCAGCCCTCATCTTTTTTTTTTTTTCTTTTTTTTAAAATGCCAAACTATTTATTATATAACAAACAACAACAAAACTTTCGGATACAATCCTTCCTCAGTGTTAAAATCAAAATTTTCACCATTTTTAAATAAAATGAAATGAAATGAATAAAGCATATGATAACAGCCAGCCAATTAAATCCATTTGACAATTTACAAAGGCAAATACATTAAAGACATATAGTATATCAGCAGTACTTCATTTGTTTTCTTAATAAAACTGGTTTAACAGTAACTGCACTATTCAAGCCTGGTTTCATATCTGCTTCCAATCTAATTACCCTACTATATTCAGCATTTTCCAACACATTATTAAAATCACCCCCCCCAATCTGCCTATGTACAACATGAATAACTCTAAACTTGAAACACATGCCCAGAATCAGTTTCTCATATATGCTTATATAAGGTATTCATTTCAATACTCCTGCGTATATTAGACTTGTGTTCAATAATGCACTTTTTTAATTTCCTACTACACTTCCCCACATAAAAACTAGGACATTTTACAGAAGTTGCCAAATAAACAATATACTATATGTGGCATAGCACTTCACCTTTGTTCACTTACTTACATGTACCATGACTACTCACTGCATTTATGCTGTCATTGCACAGCTTTGATTATACTAAATCTGACTTTTTATAGCTTCCTTTCAGTAGGTTTAGACAAGATTATGGTTTACTTGATCTACCATCAAAATCATACAGATGCCTTACAATTAAATAGTTATTTTAACATTGCTGTTATACAATGTTCTGAAAACAGAGGTTGTTAAAAATGAATAATATTTGATCTATTTTTATTCGTTTTGGGATTTGTTATACTACAGTAGGTGTGAAGAGGGATGCAGTCGCTATCTACACCAGCACTAAAGAAAATCAGATAAAGGTAAGCAAAGTCTGTTTTAATTTGATCTCACTCAGCAGCCTTATCTTATATTTTCGTCAAAATACTAATGTACAATACGTTGGCAGTAATTAACTGTAAACTGTTGAAGGTGATAGCAATGTGCCTGAAAAACTCTGATAAGATAAACAGAAGCAAATGCTATCTTTGTTGCTTCCTAATCCTAACGAATTCATGTTGATCCATCGAAGGCTACAGGCAGTTTCAATGAATGCAAATAAACCAAAGCCAGTTCACCAAATCTGCCTTCAACAAACACTGAAACTATTTTTTTGCAGACCCCACCCTCTGGAATTATATATACTAACTCCAAGGTTACACAATTGTGTTAAAAAAGTAATATCCACTTTTGTTGAAGGTGGTTTCAGCTGACTTTCATTTCATTGGGTTTGCTGAAACTACCTTTAACAGATTGTCATGATTCCATCCTGACTGCAGTAAACTTGTATTTGTATTGGTTAAAGATAGGAACCACCCTGTAAAAGGTTGTGGCTAATAAAAAATATCTACTCTGAGCACCAGCAAGGGTGAAAAGCAGATCAGCTGCTGCAACACAGCATAGATTGCAGTAATCGGATATTGAATACTATGAACAGTTTACAAGATGCTGTAAAATGCAAACAGAATTTCTTCTATTCATTATCCTTGTCGAGGAAAATTAAATATTTCTATTTCAAGCTAAAACATTTGTCCCTGGTGTTATTCATCTTTGTATAATATATTTTTTATTTGGAACTTAATCTTCTTTCATGCAATCTTCTGACAGAATTTGAAACACACAAGAGTTACAAAAGGGCATCTTGAATTGTGCTATTTCAAGTCAGAAAATCTTTACTGCTGTGCTGCACAAGCTATTCCATTCTATTTTGCAGTTTCACAAAAGATACATAGTCACGTTATAAATGCTGTTTAGTAAATACTGAATTCAATGCTCAAGACATATACACTGTAACATTTTTCTGTATAAAATCCAACACAAACCTCATCTGAGAGATTTTAGGATGAAACATCTTGAACACTGTGTCACAGCTCCATATCCATTCATCTTTAGTTCCTTCTGCAGATGTCTATATCAGCACTACTATATAGGTTCCTGTGATCACATATGCAAAGTCAAAATAAAATGAATTAATTATTTATTTTTTTTCAATTCTCTTTATTTCAATTTTCAATAAAACAAATACATCAGTGAAAACCAAAGAAAATACAAAAAAAAAAAAAAAAACAGATTGCAATACCATTAAACAAAATAACATACAGAACAATTACATAAAAACCAAAACTATATACAGATTCTACCTTGCCCAAGAACTTGTTATATAAGTTATTCACAGTATGGTATAGAGAGATGCTATCCAAAGAAAAAGGAGGAAAAAAAAAAAAAAAAAAAAAAGGAGAAACTCACTTAAGTATATGATCAGATAGAATGCCCCAAAATTCCTTAGTAATTGGCTTGTGCTTAATATTGTGAAACAGGTGTTTGTGAGCCTTAAGGTGCTTAATAGCTATGTGTTTAAAGCCCTCCCAGGAGATGGAGTGTCTATTTTTCCAATTTAGGGAAATGTAATATTTAATTAGTATGAAAATAGGAATCAATACCTTACATTTCCTTTCAGATAAACCCGGAGGTGGAATATGTAGAATGGTAAATTCCCATGAGAGGGTGGATTTTTCATAGCCAATTTTCTCAAGTATCACTCTCAAGGCACACCAGAGCTTATAGGAATACTTGCAACTCCAAAACGAATGAAGAATATCATCAGTTTGGTTCGAGCTGTCAACGCTCATCTGATCTGCCATGTTGTTGGTATCTCCTGCACTGTCTGCAGGCTGTCAGCTTTCATCTGATCTGCAGTGTTGTTGGTACCTCTTGTACTGTCTACACGCTGTCAGCCTTCATCTGATCTCCCATGTTGTTGTTACCTCCTATACTATCTGCATACTGTCAACCTTCATCTGATCTGTCATGTTGTTGTTACCTCCTGCACTGTCTACAAGATGTCAGCCCTCATCTGAACTGCCATGTTGTTGGTACCTCCTGTACTGTCTGCACTCTGTCAGCCCTCATCTGATCTGCCATGTTGTTGGTACCTCCTTTACTGTCTGCATGCTGTCAACCCTCATCTGATCTCCCATTTTGTTGGTACCTCCTGTACTGTCTACAAGATGTCAGCCCTCATGTGAACTGCCATGCTGTTGGTACCTCCTGTACTGTCTACAAGATGTCAGCCCTCATGTGAACTGCCATGCTGTTGGTACCGCCTCTACTGTATGCACACTGTCAGCCGTCATATGATCTGCCATGTTGTTGGCACCTCCTGTACTGTCTACAAGATGTCAGCCCTCATGTGAACTGCCATGCTGTTGGTACCTCCTGTACTGTCTACAAGATGTCAGCCCTCATGTGAACTGCCATGCTGTTGGTACCTCCTGTACTGTCTACAAGATGTCAGCCCTCATGTGAACTGCCATGCTGTTGGTACCTCCTGTACTGTCTACAAGATGTCAGCCCTCATGTGAACTGCCATGCTGTTGGTACCTCCTCTACTGTATGCACACTGTCAGCCGTCATATGATCTGCCATGTTGTTGGCACCTGCTGTTCCTACTGGATGCTGTCAGCCCTCATCTGATCTGCCATGTTGTTGATACCTCCTGTAATGTCTGCATGCTGTCAGCCCTCATCTGCTCTGCCATGTAGTTGGTACCTCCTGTACTGTCTGCACTCTGTCAGCCCTCATCTGATCTGCCATGCTGTTGAAACCTCCTCTGCTGTCTGCATGCTGTCAGCCCTCATCTCATCACCCACGTTGTTCGTACCTCCTGTACTGTCGGCAAGCTGTCATCCCTCATCTGATCTGCCTTATTGTTGGTACCTACTGTACCTCCTGTACTGTCTGCACACTGTCAGCCCTCATCTGATCTCCCATGTTGTTGGTACCTCCTGTACTATCTGCACACTGTCAACCTTCATCTGATCTGCCATATATTTGTTACGTCCTGTACTCCCTACACTGTCTGCATAGTGTCAGCCCTCATCTGATCTGCCATGTTGCTGGTACCTCATGTACTGTCTGTAATCTGTCAGCCCTCATCTGATATGCCATGTTGTTGCTAACTCCTGTACTATCTGCACAGTCAACCTTCATCTGATCTACCATATATTTGTTACGTCCTGTACTTCCTGCACTGTCTGCATAGTGTCAGTCCTAATCTGATCTGCCATGTTATTGGTACCTCTTGTACTGTTTGCATGCTGTCAGCCCTCATATGATCTGCCATGTTATTAGTACCTCCTGTATTGTCTGTACGCTGTCTGCTCTCATCTCATCTGCCATACTGTTGGTACATCCTGTACTGTCTAAACATTGTCAGCCTTCATCTTATTTCTCATATTGTTGGTAATCCCTGTACTATCTGCATTCTGTCAGCCCTCATTTGATCTGCCATGTTGTAGTTACCTCCTATACTGTCTGCACGCTGTCAGCCCTCATTCAATCTGCCATGTTGTTGGTACCTCCTGTACTGTCTGCATGGTGTCAGCCCTAATCTGATCTGCCATGTTGTTGGTTCCTCCGGTACTGTCTGCACTCTGTCTGCCCTCATCTGATCTCCCATGCTCTTGGTACCTCCTGTACTGTCTACATGCTGTCAGCCCTCATTTGATCTGCCGTGTTATAGTTACCTCCTATACTGTCTGCACGCTGTCAGCCCTCATCTGATCTGCCATGTTCTTGGTACCTCCTGTACTGTCTGCACTCTGTCTTCTCTCATCTGATCTCCAATCTTGTTGGTACCTCCTGTACTGTCTGCATGCTATCAGCCCTCATCTGATTTCCCATGTTGTTAGTGCCTCCTGTACTGTTTGCACTCTATCAGCCCTCATCTGAACTGCCATGTTGAGGATACCTCCTGTACTGTCTGCAAGCTGTCAGCCCTCATCTGATCTGCCATGCTGTTGGTACCTCCTGTACTGTCTGCAAGCTGTCAGCCCTCATCTAATCTGCCATATTGTTGGTACCTCCTGTACTGTCTGCACTCTGTCAACACTCATCTCAACTGCCATGTTTTTGTTGCTACCTCTTGTAATATATGCATGCTTACAGCCCTCATATGATCTCCCATGTTGTTGATACCTGCTGTATTGTCTACTCGCTGTCAGCCCTCATCTGATCTGCCATTTTGCTGCTACCTCTTATACTGTCTGCACACTGTCAGCCCACATCCGATCGGCCATTTTTTTAGTACCTCCTGTACTGTCTGCATTCTGTGAGCCATCATCTGAACCGCCATGTTGTTGGTACCTCCTGTACCATTTGCACGTTGTCAGTCCTCATCTGATCTGACATGTTATTGGTCCCTCCTATATTGTCTGTATGTTGTCAGCCCACTTCTGATCTGCCATGTTGTTGGTACCTCCTGTACTGTCTGGACAGCATCAGCCCTCATCTGATCTCCCATGTTGTTTATACCTGCTGTATTGTCTTCATGCTGTCAGCCTTCATCTGCTCTGGCATGTTCCTGCTACCTACTCTACTGTATGCACGCTGTCAGCCATCATCTTATCTGCCATGTTGCTGATACCTACTGTACCTCCAGTACTGTCTGCACAATCTCAACCCACATCTGATCTGCCATGTTGTTGGTACCTCCTGTACTGTCTGGACAGCATCAGCTCTCATCTGATCTGCCATGCTCGTACCTCCTTAACTGTCTGCACGTTATTAGTCCTCATCTGATCTGCCATGTTATTGGTACCTCTTGTATTGTCTGTATGCTGTCAGCCCACTTCTGCTCTGCCATATTTTGCTACCTCCTGTACTATCTGCATGCTGTCAGCCCTCATCTTTTTTTTTTTTTTCTTTTTTTTAAAATGCCAAACTATTTATTATATAACAAACAACAACAAAACTTCCGGATACAATCCTTCCTCAGTGTTAAAATCAAAATTTTCACCATTTTTAAATAAAATGAAATGAAATGAATAAAGCATATGATAACAGCCAGCCAATTAAATCCATTTGACAATTTACAAAGGCAAATACATTAAAGACATATAGTATATCAGCAGTACTTCATTTGTTTTCTTAATAAAACTGGTTTAACAGTAACTGCACTATTCAAGCCTGGTTTCATATCTGCTCCCAATCTAATTACCCTACTATATTCAGCATTTTCCAACACATTATTAAAATCACCCCCCCCCCAATCTGCCTATGTACAACATGAATAACTCTAAACTTGAAACACATGCCTAGAATCAGTTTCTCATATATGCTTATATAAGGCATTCATTTCAATACTCCTGCGTATATTAGACTTGTGTTCAATAATGCACTTTTTTAATTTCCTATTACACTTCCCCACATAAAAACTAGGACATTTTACAGAAGTTGCCAAATAAACAATATACTATATGTGGCATAGCACTTCACCTTTGTTCACTTACTTACATGTACCATGACTACTCACTGCATTTATGCTGTCATTGCACAGCTTTGATTATACTAAATCTGACTTTTTATAGCTTCCTTTCAGTAGGTTTAGACAAGATTATGGTTTACTTGATCTACCATCAAAATCATACAGATGCCTTACAATTAAATAGTTATTTTAACATTGCTGTTATACAATGTTCTGAAAACAGAGGTTGTTAAAAATGAATAATATTTGATCTATTTTTATTCGTTTTGGGATTTGTTATACTACAGTAGGTGTGAAGAGGGATGCAGTCACTATCTACACCAGCACTAAAGAAAATCAGATAAAGGTAAGCAAAGTCTGTTTTAATTTGATCTCACTCAGCAGCCTTATCTTATATTTTCGTCAAAATACTAATGTACAATACCTTGGCAGTAATTAACTGTAAACTGTTGAAGGTGATAGCAATGTGCCTGAAAAACTCTGATAAGATAAACAGAAGCAAATGCTATCTTTGTTGCTTCCTAATCCTAACAAATTCATGTTGATCCATCGAAGGCTACAGGCAGTTTCAGTGAATGCAAATAAACCAAAGCCAGTTCACCAAATCTGCCTTCAACAAACACTGAAACAATTTTTTTTGCAGACCCCACCCTCTGGAATTATATATACTAACTCCAAGGTGACACAATTGTATTAAAAAAGTAATATCCACTTTTGTTGAAGGTGGTTTCAGCTGACTTTCATTTCATTGGGTTTGCTGAAACTACCTTTAACAGATTGTCATGATTCCATCCTGACTGCAGTAAACTTGTATTTGTATTGGTTGAAGATAGGAACCACCCTGTTAAAGGTTGTGGCTAATAAAAAATATCTACTCTGAGCACCAGCAAGGGTGAAAAGCAGATCAGCTGCTGCAACACAGCATAGATTGCAGTAATCGGATATTGAATACTATGAACAGTTTACAAGATGCTGTAAAATGCAAACAGAATTTCTTCTATTCATTATCCTTGTCGAGGAAAAATAAATATTTCTATTTCAAGCTAAAAACATTTGTCCCTGGTGTTATTCATCTTTGTATAATATATTTTTTATTTGGAACTTAATCTTCTTTCATGCAATCTTCTGACAGAATTTGAAACACACAAGAGTTACAAAAGGGCATCTTGAATTGTGCTATTTCAAGTCAGAAAATCTTTACTGCTGTGCTGCACAAGCTATTCCATTCTATTTTGCAGTTTCACAAAAGATACATAGTCACGTTATAAATGCTGTTTAGTAAATACTGAATTCAATGCTCAAGACATATACACTGTAACATTTTTCTGTATAAAATTCAACACAAACCTCATCTGAGAGATTTTAGGATGAAACATCTTGAACACTGTGTCACAGCTCCATATCCATTCATCTTTAGTTCCTTCTGCAGATGTCTATATCAGCACTACTATATAGGTACCTGTGATCACATATGCAAAGTCAAAATAAAATTATTTATTTATTTATTTTTTTTTAAATTCTCTTTATTTCAATTTTCAATAAAACAAATACATCAGTGAAAACCAAAGATAATACAAAAAAAAAAACAAAACAGATTGCAATGCCATTAAACAAAATAACATACAGAACAATTACATAAAAAACAAAACTATATACAGATTCTACCTTGCCCAAGAACTTGTTATATAAGTTATTCACAGTATGGTATAGAGAGATGCTATCCAAAGAAAAAGGAGGAAAAAAAAAAAAAAAGGAGAAACTCACTTAAGTATATGATCAGATAGAATGCCCCAAAATTCCTTAGTAATTGGCTTGTGCTTAATATTGTGAAACAGGTGTTTGTGAGCCTTAAGGTGCTTAATAGCTATGTGTTTAAAGCCCTTCCAGGAGATGGAGTGTCTATTTTTCCAATTTAGGGAAATGTAATATTTAATTAGCATGAAAATAGGAATCAATACCTTACATTTCCTTTCAGATAAACCCGGAGGTGGAATATGTAGAATTGTAAATTCCCATGAGAGGGTGGATTTTTCATAGCCAATTTTCTCAAGTATCACTCTCAAGGCACACCAGAGCTTATAGGAACACTTGCAACTCCAAAACGAATGAAGAATATCATCAGTTTGGTTCGAGCTGTCAGCCCTCATCTGATCTGCCATGTTGTTGGTATCTCCTGCACTGTCTGCAGGCTGTCAGCTTTCATCTGATCTGCAGTGTTGTTGGTACTTCCTGTGCTGTCTGCACTCTGTCAGGCCTCATCTGATCTGCCATGTTGTAGGTACCTCCTCTAGATTATGGACACTGTCAGCCCTCATCTGATCTCCCATGTTGTTGGTACATCCTGTACTGTCTGCACTCTGTCAGGCCTCATCTGATCTGCCATGTTGTTGGTACCTTTTGTACTGTCTACATCCTGTCAGCCTTCATCTGATCTCCCATGTTGTTGTTACCTCCTATACTATCTGCATACTGTCAACCGTCATCTGATCTGTCATGTTGTTGTTACCTCCTGCACTGTCTACAAGATGTCAGCCCTCATCTGAACTGCCATGTTGTTGGTACCTCCTGTACTGTCTGCACTCTGTCAGCCCTCATCTGATCTCCCATGTTGCTGGTACCTCCTGTACTATCTGCACATTGTCAACCTTCATCTGATCTGCCATGTTGTTGTTACCTCCTGTACTGTATGCACACTGTCAGCCGTCATATGATCTGCCATGTTGTTGGCACCTGCTGTACCTACTGGACGCTGTCAGCCCTCATCTGATCTGCCATGTTGTTGATACCTCCTGTAATGTCTGCATGCTGTCAGCCCTCATCTGCTCTGCCATGTTGTTGGAACCTACTGTACTGTCTGCACTCTGTCAGCCCTCATCTGATCTGCCATGCTGTTGAAACCTCCTCTGCTGTCTGCATGCTGTCAGCCCTCATCTCATCACTCACGTTGTTCGTACCTCCTGTACTGTCGGCAAGCTGTCATCCCTCATCTGATCTGCCTTATTGTTGGTACCTACTGTACCTCCTGTACTGTCTGCACACTGTTAGCCCACATCTGATTTGCCATGTTATTGGTACCTCCTGTACTGTCTGCATGCTGTCAGCCCTCATTCAATCTGCCATGTTGTTGGTACCTCCTGTACTGTCTGCATGGTGTCAGCCCTAATCTGATCTGCCATGTTGTTGGTACCTCCTATACTGTTTGCACGCTGTCAGCCCTCATCTGAACTGCCATGTTGAGGATACCTCCTGTACTGTCTGCAAGCTGTCAGCCCTCATCTAATCTGCCATATTGTTGGTACCTCCTGTACTGTCTGCACTCTGTCAACACTCATCTCAACTGCCATGTTTTTGTTGCTACCTCTTGTAATATATGCATGCTTACAGCCCTCATCTGATCTCCCATGTTGTTGATACCTCCTGTATTGTCTACTCGCTGTCAGCCCTCATCTGATCTGCCATTTTGCTGCTACCTCTTATACTGTCTGCACACTGTCTGCCCACATCCGATCGGCCATTTTTTTAGTACCTCCTGTACTGTCTGCATTCTGTGAGCCATCATCTGAACCGCCATGTTGTTGGTACCTCCTGTACCATTTGCACGTTGTCAGTCCTCATCTGATCTGCCATGTTATTGGTCCCTCCTATATTGTCTGTATGTTGTCAGCCCACTTCTGATCTGCCATGTTGTTGATACCTCTTGCACTGTCTGCACTCTGTCAGTCCTCATCTGATCAGCCATGTTGTTGGTACCTCCGTACTGTCTGCACTCTGTCAGGCCTCATCTGATATGCCATGTTGTTGATACTTCCTGTAATGTCTGAACGCTGTCAGACCTCATCTGATTTCCCGTGTTATTGGTACCTCCTGTACTGTATGTAAGCTGTCAGCCCTCATCTCATCTGCCATGTTATTGGTCCCTCCTATATTGTCTGTATGTTGTCAGCCCACTTCTGATCTGCCATGTTGTTGATACCTCTTGCACTGTCTGCACTCTGTCAGTCCTCATCTGATCAGCCATGTTGCTGGTACCTCCGTACTGTCTGCACTCTGTCAGGCCTCATCTGATATGCCATGTTGTTGATACTTCCTGTAATGTCTGAACGCTGTCAGACCTCATCTGATTTCCCGTGTTATTGGTACCTCCTGTACTGTATGTAAGCTGTCAGCCCTCATCTCATCTGCCATATAGTTGATACCTCATGTACTGTCTGTACTCTGCTAGCCCTCATCTCATCACCCATGCTGTTAGTGCCTCCTGTACTGTCTGCACTCTGTCAGCCCTCATCTGATGCCCTACGTTGTTGGTACCTCCTGTACTGTCTGCATGGTGTCAGCCCTTATCTGCTCTTCCAAGTTGTTTGTACCGCCTGTAATGTCTGCATGCTGTCCGCCCTCATCTGATCTGCCGTGTTGCTGCTACCTCCTGTACTCTCTGCAATCTGTCTGCCCTCATCTCATCGCCCATGTTGATAGTACATACCTCCTGTACTGTCTGCACCCTGTCAGCCCTCATTTGACCTTCTATATTGTTGGTACCTCCTATACTGTCTAGACTCTGTCAGCCCTCATCTCATTGTACATGTTGTTGGTACCTCCTGTACTGTCTGCACTCTGTCAGCCCTCATCTGATCTCCCATGTTGTTGGGACCTCCTGTACTGTCTACACATCATAAGCCCTCATCTGATCTCCCATGTTGTTGATAACTGCTGACCTGCCTACACACTGTCAGCCTTCATCTGATCTAGCATGTTCCTGCTACCTCCTGTACTGTCTGCACAATGTCAGCCCTCATCTCATCTGCCATGTTGTTGGTACCCACAGTACCTTATGTACTGTCTGCATACTGTCAGTCCACATCTGATCTGCCATGTGTTTGGTACCTCCTATAACTCATGTACTGTCTGCACGTTGTTAGTCCTCATCTGATCTGCCATGTTGTTGGTACCTCCAGTACTGTCTGCAAATTGTCAGCCCTCATCTGATCTGCTATGTTGTTGGCACCTCCTGCACTGTCTGTATGCTGTCAGCCTTCATCTGATTTGCCATGTTCCTCCGGTACTGTCTGCACTCTATCTGCCCTCATCTGACCTCCCATGCTCTTGGTACCTCCTGTACTATCTACATGCTGTCAGCCCTCATTTGATCTGCCATGTTATAGTTACCTCCTATACTGTCTGCACGCTGTCAGCCCTCATCTGATCTACCATGTTCTTGGTACCTCCTGTACTGTCAGCACTCTGTCATCGCTCATCTGGACTGCCATCTTATTGGTACCTCCTGTACTGTCTGTACTCTCTCAGCCCTCATCTGATATCCATTGTTGTTGGCACCTCCTGTACTGTCTGCACTCTGTCTTCCCTCATCTGATCTCCAATCTTGTTGGTACCTCCTGTACTGTCTGCACTCTGTTAGCCCTTATCTGATCTGCCATGTGGTTTGTACCTCCTGTACTGTCTGCACGCTGTCAGCCCTCATCTGATCTCCCATTTTGTTGGTACCTCCTGTATTGTCTGCATGCTGTCAGCCCTCATCTGATTTCCCATGTTGTTAGTGCCTCCTGCACTGTTTGCACTCTATCAGCCCTCATCTAAACTGCCATGTTGAGGATACCTCCTGTACTATCTGCAAGCTGTCAGCCCTCATCTAATCTGCCATATTGTTGGTACCTCCTGTACTGTCTGCACTCTGTCAACACTCATCTCAACTGCCATGTTTTTGTTGCTACCTCTTGTAATATATGCATGCTTACAGCCCTCATCTGATCTCCCATGTTGTTGATACCTGCTGTATTGTCTACTCGCTGTCAGCCCTCATCTGATCTGCCATTTTGCTGCTACCACTTATACTGTCTGCACACTGTCAGCCCACATCCGATCAGCCATATTTTTTAGTACCTCCTGTACTGTCTGCATTCTGTGAGCCATCATCTGAACTGCCATGTTGTTGGTACCTCCTGTACCATTTGCACGCTGTCAGTCCTCATCTGTTCTGCCATGTTATTGGTCCCTCCTATATTGTCTGTATGTTGTCAGCCCACTTCTGATCTGCCATGTTGTTGGTACCTCTTGCACTGTCTGCACTCTGTCAGTCCTCATCTGATAAGCCATGTTGTTGGTACCTCCGTACTGTCTGCACTCTGTCAGGCCTCATCTGATATGCCATGTTGTTGATACTTCCTGTAATGTCTGAACGCTGTCAGACCTCATCTGATTTCCCATGTTATTGGTACCTCCTGTACTGTATGTAAGCTGTCAGCCCTCATCTCATCTGCCATATTGTTGATACCTCCTGTACTGTCTGTACTCTGTTAGCGCTCATCTCATCACCCATGCTGTTAGTGCCTCCTGTACTGTCTGCACTCTGTCAGCCCTCATCTGATGCCCTACGTTGTTGGTACCTCCTGTACTGTCTGCATAGTGTCAGCCCTTATCTGCTCTTCCAAGTTATTGGTACCTCCTGTAATGTCTGCATGCTGTCCGCCCTCATCTGATCTGCTGTGTTGCTGCTACCTCCTGTACTCTCTGCAATCTGTCTGCCCTCATCTCATCACCCATGTTGATAGTACATACCTCCTGTACTGTCTGCACCCTGTCAGCCCTCATTTGACCTTCTATATTGTTGGTACCTCCTATACTGTCTAGACTCTGTCAGCCCTCATCTGATCTCCCATGTTGTTGGGACCTCCTGTACTGTCTACACATCATAAGCCCTCATCTGATCTCCCATGTTGTTGATAACTGCTGACCTGTCTACACACTGTCAGCCTTCATCTGATCTAGCATGTTCCTGCTACCTCCTGTACTGTCTGCACGATGTCAGCCCTCATCTCATCTGCCATGTTGTTGGTACCCACAGTACCTTATGTACTGTCTGCATACTGTCAGTCCACATCTGATCTGCCATGTGTTTGGTACCTCCTATAACTCATGTACTGTCTGCACGTTGTTAGTCCTCATATGGTCTGCCATGTTGTTGGTACCTCCAGTACTGTCTGCAAATTGTCAGCCCTCATCTGATCTGCTATGTTGTTGGCACCTCCTGCACTGTCTGCACGCTGTCAGCCTTCATCTGATTTGCTATGTTGTTGGTACCTCTAGTACTGTCTGTACTCTGTTAGCCCTCATCTGATCTCCAATGCTGTTGGTACCTCCTGTACTGTCAGCAAGATGTCGGCCCTCATCTGATCTGCCATGTTGTTGGAACCTCCTGTACTGTCTGCAAGGTGTCAGCCCTCATATGAACTGCCATGCTGTTGGTACCTCCTGTACTGTCTGCACTCAGTGAGCCCTCATCTGATCTGCCATGTTGTTGGTACCTCCTGTCCTGTCTGCATGCTGTCAGCCGTCATCTGATCTCCCATTTTGTTGGTACCTCCTGTATTGTCTGCATGCTGTCAGCCCTCATCTGATTTCCCATATTGTTGGCACCTCCGTTACTGTCTGCAATCTGTTCACCCTCATCTGACCTGCCATGTTGTTGATACCACCTGTAATGTCTGCATGTTGTCAGCCTTCATCTGCTCTCCCATTTTGTTGGTACCTCCTGTACTGTCTACAAGCTGTCAGCCCTCATCAGACCTGCCATGTTGTTGGTACATCCTGTACTGTTTGCACACTGCTAGTCCTCATCTCATCGCCCATGCTGTTAGTGCCTCCTCTACTGTCTGCATGCTATCAGCCCCCATCTGATTTTCCATATTGTTGCTACCTCCTGTACTCTCTGTACTCTGTTAGCCTTCATCTGATCTCCCATCTTGTCGGTACCTCCTGTACTGTCTGCACACTATCAGCCATAATCTGAACTCCCTTGTTGTTGGTACCTCCTGCACTGTCTGATGTTGTCTGCCCTCATCTAACCTGCCATGTTGTTGGTACCTCCTGTACTGTCTGCACTCTTTCAGCCCTCATGTGATCTCCTAAGTCTGCATGCAGTCAACCATCATCTGATCAGTCATTTTGCTGCTACCTCCGGTACTGTCTGCACTCTGTCAGCTATTTGATCTGCCATGTTGTTGCTACCTCCTCTACTGTCTGCACACTATCAACCTTCATCTGATCTGCCATATTGTTGGTAGCTCCTGTACCTTTTGCACGGTGTCAGTCCTCATCTGATCTGCCATGTTGCTGGTACCTCCTGTACTGTCTGCACTCTGTCAGCCCTCATCTGAACTACCATGTTGTTTTTGCTACCTCCTGTACTGTCTGCACTCTGTCAGCCCTTATTTGATCTCCCATGTTGTTGGTACCTCCTGTACTGTCTACACGCTGTCAGCCCTCATCTGATTTGCCATGATCCTGCTACCTTCTGTACTGTCTGCATGCTGTCAGCCCTCATCTCATCTGCCACGTTGTTGGTACCTTCTCTACAGTTGGCATGCTGTCAGCCTTCATCTCATATGCCATATTGTTGGTACCCACTGTACCTCCTCTACTGTCTGCACTCTGTCAGCCCTTGTCTGAACTGCGATGTTGATGGTACCTGCTGTACTGTCTGCACACTGTCAGCCCTCATTTGATCTGCCATGTTGTTGGTACCTCCTGTACCTCCTGTACTGTCTGCATGCTGTCAGCCCTCATCTGATCTGCCATGTTGTTGGCACCTCCTGTACCTCCTGTACTGTCTGCATGGTATCAGCCCTCATCTGATCTCCCATGCTGTTGGTACCACCTGTACCTCCTGTACTGTCTGCATGGTATCAGCCCTCATTTGATCTCCCATGCTGTTGGTACCTCCTGTACTGTCTGCAAATTTGAAGGTTCTCATCTGATCTGCCATATTGTTGGTACCTCCTGCACTGTCTGCAGGCTGTCAGCTTTCATCTGATCTGCCATTTTGTTTTTACCACCTGTACTGTCTGCACGCTGTCAGGCCTCATCTGATCTGCCATGTTGTAGGTACCTCCCTTACTGTCTGGATGCTGTCAGCCCCCATCTGATCTCCCATGTTGTTGGTACCTCCTGTGCTATCTGCACACTGTCAACCTTCATCCGATCTGCCATGTTGTTTTTACCTCCTGTACTGTCTGCACACTGTCAACCTTCATCTGATCTGCCATGTTGTTTTTACCTCCTGTACTGTCTGCACGCTGTCAGCCCTCATCTCATCTGTCATATTGTTGGTACATCCTGTACAGTCTGCACACTGCTAGCCCTCATCTCATCGCCCATGCTGTTAGTGCCTCCTGTACTGTCTGCAGAATGTCATACCTCATCTCATCTGCCATGTTGATGGTACCTCCTGTACTGTATGCACACTGTCAGCCCACATATGATCTGACATGTTGCTTGTACCTCCTGTACTGTCTGTACTCTGTCAGCCCTCATCTGAATGGCCATGTTGTTGGCACCTCTTGTACACTCTGCACACTGTCAGCCCTCATCTGATCTCCCATATTGTCGGTCCCTCCTATACTATCTGCACAATGTCATCCCTCATCTGATCTGCCATGTTGTTGGCACCTCCTGTACTGTCCATACCTCTCAACCTGAAAAATCAGAAATCTGGACAAAGGCCCATGAAAAATAGGTACAAATCTGTACGCTGATTAAAATAACATTTGCATACATAATTGTGTAACCCCACCCACTCCAATAGAGTTCTGGGATACCAGCTTTTAAACACAAACTGAAAAACAGACAAAATATTAAATACAAAACAGAATAGTGATTTATTTATAGTAACATTAGAACTTGTACCATCAAACTGAGCTCGTGAAAAAATCAGACAATTTTCTTTTATAAAAATAAAATTAACCGCTTCTATATTAAATTGCTGCCTGCAGAGTTCTGCTGTCATGAACTGACTGACACTATTCTGAAAGCCACAAATAAAGGAGAGTCAACAGAATCATTTTCATAAAACTACTCAAAAACATATCGGAATCCCTTGGACTTAAAAGAGCAGCAGAACTGACGCAGTCTAATTAATAAAAATGTTCTCAAAGAAAAGTCGTCTATCAGCTAGTTTACAGAAAGAGTTGTAAACTTCTAGAATAAATTGCCATCACACATTAAAGACAGCCAATATTTAGAAGATTTAAAAAAAAAATCACTGGATATCCATTTCTATAAAGTCTGTTATCAGTATTAAGAAGCTGTTTCAGCATTTGGCCCATGCTTGTTTTTAAACCACTCTGAAAGACTTCCTAGCTAAATTCTGGGCACACAGTCATGACTGCAGGGTTGCATACACACAAGCCTCCCTACCCAGTTCCACAAACACATTTCTCTTTCTCTCAGCAATACACTTGAGAATTAAGTAAACACACCATAATGTAGTCTTAATTTTCTCTCGGCAGGGAAGTGCACTTGAAAAATAAGTAAAATAATGTCTCTAAGTTTCTCTAGGCAGTACACTTGGGTAGAGAATTAAGTTAACACACTTGTAATACCATACAGAAAGTTTGTCACATTCAAAATAATGCAGTTTCTCTTGGCAGTACACTGTATACTCGAGCAGATAATTAAGTAAACATTAACAGCTTAAGGAGCCGGGAAGAAAGCTGTGCATTGAATAAACCCGAGGACCAACAGTAACCAAAGTAATGCAGTTTCTCTTGGCAGTACACTTGAGCAGAGAATTAAGTAAATAGTAACATCTTAAGGAGCCGGGAAGAAAGCTGTGCACTGAATAAACCCACACACCAATAACAGCTTTGTAATACACTTTCTCTAAAATTTTCTCAGCAGTACTCTGCACAGCTTAAGGAGCTGGGAAGAAAGCTGTGCACTGAATAAACCCCCAGACCGACCATTAAAGTAAGAAGTGTTGTGAGGTGACTAAACCACAAATCACACACATTTTTGTACAGTGGAAAGTCTAAAGTAAAATGTTTCTACCCTCCCCAAAACAATCCACACACACAGGCACAGACACACACACACACACACACACACACACACACACACACACACACACACACACACACACACACACAAACACACACCACTCCTTACCATTCTACATCGCACCGAACAGTTGTCTTCATTCAGCCGGGCCAGCTGTTTCTGCTCACATCTGAAGCAGCTAGTTGTTCCTGCCATTCCGCTGTTCCTGCTCGCATCTGAAGCAGTTAGTTTCCTTACATGATCCAACAGTCAGGTCAGCCATTCTCACTTGCATTTTGAAGAAGCGGCCAGCCGGAAATGCGTCAGCTCCTTGAGCTCAATTCCGACTGGCTGGTAGAGGGAGCTGACATCATCGTACAGGCTGGAATCCCCGAAGGAGCTGATGTCATCGCGTACGCGATGACGTAAGCTCTAACAGCCGCAGAGATTAAAAAAAACTAAAAAACAAAAAGAAAAAAAATCGGAAATGAAGGGGTGCCACTCGGGAAACGTGGCACCCCTTCATTTGAACCCCAAAACTTGGTAAAAACCGAATAATTTGGCACGGTTGAGAGGCCTGGTACTGTCTGCAGTCTGTCAGCCCTCATCTGATCTGCCATGTTGTTGCTACCTCGTGTACTATCAGCGCACTTTCAGACATCATCTTATCTGCATATTGTTGGTACTTCCTTTATCTCCTGTACTGTCTGCATGTTGTCAGTCCTCATCTGATCTGCCATGTTATTGGTACCTCCTGCATTGCCTGTACACTGTTAGCCCACTTCTGATTTACCATGTTGTTGATACCTTCTGTACTGTTTGCACACTGTCAACCCTCATCTGTTCTGCCATGTTTTTGGCACCTCTTGTACTGTCTGCATTCTGTCAACACTCCTCTGATCTCCCATATTATTGGCACCTCCTGAACTGTCTACACACTGTCAGCCTTCATCTGATCTCCCATGTTGTTGGTACCTCCAATACTGTCAGCATGCTGTCAGCCCTCATCTGATCTGACATGTTGTTGGTACCTCCTGTACTGGCTGTACTGTCTGCACTCTGTTAGCCCTCATCTGATCTCTAATGCTGTTGGTACCTCCTGTACTGACTGCACTCTGTCAGCCCTCATCTGATCTGCCATGTTGTTGGTACCTCCTGTACTGTCTACATGCTGTCAGCCTTCATCTGATCTCCCATGTTGTTGGTACCTCCCGTACTGTCTGCACACTGTCAGCCCTCAACTGATCTCCCAAGTTGTTGGTACCTCATGTACTGCCTGCAGGCTATCAGCCCTCATCTGATCTGCCATGTTGCTGCTACCTCCTTTATGTCTGCACATAACTTTCCTCAGAACTTCTCCGCTACCAGTCGAATGTCAGCTCTTCCTGCCATCGGATCTTCTTTTTTAAAGATAAGTACCCTGTTGGGGCCATTGTTTTTGTTTCTTTTGGGTCACTGCATGTCTGTTTAGGTTCATGTCATCCAGGAAAGGAAGGTGCAGGTGTGGACATCAGATCACCCATAAGGATGCCCACGAGCTTTGCCTTTTCTTTTTAGGGCCTACTCACGACCATAAAACCTGTGCAATCTGTCAGGCCTTTGTCCATAAGACACTCTGCAGCCATTTGCACATCCTCAACATTTATTTAGAAAACCAGCATCTCAAACGCTTAGCGCTAGCTATGGAAGGGCTGTCCGTTCAGTCTGCTAAGTCACCCAAAAATAAGGTCAAAGTTTCTAGGCCTGAATCTGCTCCTGCACCTCCTCTACCTGATGTCCCTCCTGTGGCTGACATTGGCCTGGAGAAACATTCAGAATCTGCTGAAATGGGTATAGCGGGTACCACTCAGGAGGCCACAGAACCTAGAGCAGAAGGCACATCCGTGGAGGTTTCACACATGTCGGCTGCCAACGATGAGGGGGAACCTCAGCTTGTTCCAGCCACTCAGACAGGGTCTTCCATGGTTCCAGAGCTTACCAAACCTAGGCCTTCCATAGGCCCTACACCCCAGAAGTCTAACCCAAACCAAGATGCAGTATGCACAGATAGAGAAAGAACCTTTGGCAATTGTGTTTGCATGTTCAAAGTTCCATGATTATATTTATGGCCGACCTATTCAAATCGAAACAGATCACCAACCTCTAGTCACTATTTTGAGAAAGTCTATGCATACAGTTCCAGCCAGATTGCGATGTATGATGATGAAATTACAGAAGTATAATTTTAGTCTTGTCTACACAAAAGGGAAACTTCTTTATCTTGCTGATAACATTATCCAGATCGCCCAGAAATACCACTGAACAGCATGAAAATGAGAAACTTGATTTTGAAGTCATGGAAGTGAGGAATTGTTCTTTCAAATGTCTTAATGAGCTTAGAAATCACACAGCCTCAGATACAATTCTTCAAAAGCTCAACCACTTTATCAGTTGAAGATGGCCATCAAAGCAATCTTTACCTCATGACATGCAACCTTATTTTCCTTATATAGATGAGATTTTGTTTGACAATGGTATCATCATGAAATGTCCAAAAGAGATTGTTCCAAAATCTTTACAACAAGAGTATATTACCAACTTGCATCATGGCCACCCAGAAACTGATTCTACCAAAAGAAGGGTAAGAGGACTAGTATTTTGGCCTTCTATGTCAAAGGCTATCGAGAGAGTACTTTCATCTTGTTCTGTATCTAAAAGTACTAAGCCACATCAACAGAAAAAACACTTCAGCTAAACCAGATTCCTGAACTACTTTGGTCGACAGTAGCTACAGACATTTTCAAATGGAATGGTCAACATTGCTTGGTGTTAGTAGACTCTTATTCAAATTGGTTCAAGATTGATCTACTTCCTAATCTCACATCCAGTACTGTCATTTCTAAGTTGAAGCATCATTTTGCAGTCCATGGTAGTCCGCCCAAAGTTGTTTCTGACAATGGTACACAGTTGGCCAGCAGTTCAACAGATTTACTGAAGAGTGGGACTTTATTCATGTTACGAGTAGCCCTGAGTACCCACAGTCAAATGGTTTTGCAGAACATGCATTTCAAAGTGCGAAACAGGTATTAGAGAAGTTGAACCGAGACAATAGCAATGTTTTTCTGAATCTCAGAAATATTATTTGCGATAAACATCTTTGTTCACCTGCACAAAGGCTTTTGTCGAGACAAACCACAAACACATTACCAATCAGTAGCAATCTATTGGTTCCCTATACTAAGAACAACAAAGCAGTGAGAGCTCAACTTATGAAAAGGAATCTGTCTCAGAAGTCCTATTTTGATAAGTCCAGCAACCCGCTCAGTCCATTATGAGAATGGGAGACAGTGAGTATGCAGACAGCCAAAGGTTTTGATCAGATTGGAGTCATGAAAAGTGTATGTCCAGAGCCAAGATTGTACATTGTGGAATCACAAAGAGTTGAATTTAGGCAGAATCAGGAACATTTAGTACCGAGTCTACATTTCTACGAGAACATTTAGTCTGAGCCTGTATTGCAACATCTTGCCTTTGAAAAACATTCTAGATCTCAGAGTGAGTTATCCAATGTTCCAGTTCCAGAGGACATTCCAGCACATATCCCTGTTCCTGAGAGGATTCCCGAAACTCCTGAAACAGATTGTTCACCAATGACTGTCCCTGTTGCTAAACCCAGTCTTAATTGCTATATCACTAGTTCAAGTCGTATTTCCAGACCATGTTTCAGATACACGGCAACTTGGGCATGAATGTTGTGTTTATTTCTCAGTGTCTGTATAACTGTATGTCTTTTTCAGATGTCATTTTATTGTGGACAATTCACTTAAGAGGGAGGATGTAGATCAGTAGGTATGTATACCTGTTAGAAAAATATGTACTTAAACATATATAGAATGTTAGAAGAATATGTACTTAAACATATACAGAATGCTAGAAAAATATGTACTTAGACATATATAAACTGTTAGAAGAATATGTACTTAAACATATATGTAGTGCAGAGTTTAGAAACAGTATAATATGTAATGCATTTGATTCTATTTAACAATATGGCAGTAGAAATGATTTTGCATGTAACTGTTTGAAACTTAGCTGCAGTGTGGTTAACCTCTGACCCTGGCAGTAGCCAGCTCAGCAAGCTTATGTCTTTCAGTAACTATAATCTGCTGGGTCAGAGAGAAATAAATATGTATGCATGTATATCTTTCTTCCTTCCACCGAGAAGGATGGCCTTGTGAACACTATCAGAGATATGTGCAGCTGCTAACCAGAGAGACAAAGGAACGTATTAAGAAAAGAACCGACCATTGTTTCCGAACTAATCTAAGAACCTTGGAAATAGTAACATCTACAGGAAGACATTGTAATGGACCAGGTGCCTCGCAAGGCTGTGTTATTCTCATGGGAAAGTTTTTAAAAACATTACCTAAGCATCTTCTTATGAATGAAGTATTATGGACTATATTGATGTAAATGCCCTGTGACTGACCACGTCAGTAAGGTGGGCAAAAGCTGATTGCAAATGGTATATAATTGAGGGTATTTCCTGTATAGAGCCAGTCAAAACTCTATACTTGTTTTGTATAGTTTTTTGCCTCCTAATGTACATTAGTAAAGCAATATTGTTTGAACCTGAGCATCCTGTGTTATTGACTGTCATTTTGAAAAGCCTAATGATTTTTACAGTCTGATTTTAACAATTTATTTGACATTTTGGTCCTTCTTAAGCCGGAATTCCCTTGGTAAGCTGCAGGTCAGAGTGCATGGGTGGTAATAAATCTGCGCAGGAGAAGCTGCCAAAACAAATGGTTCTTCTTGAGTGAAAAGACCTCCGACTGAATTGTTGTGTGTAAAGAGGCTGTCCACTTTCTGATCTGTGGCTGAAAAGTGGAAAACTGGATCCCAAGAAGAAAACGTGCAGTCATAAACGGGAGGCTCAGGTAAGGAGAGTTTCCCTCTTTGTCTTTGTTTTAGATCAGGGACCAGGTTACACTGTACTGTTATTGAGATTTGTGATAGCAGGACGAGAACATATTGAAGTACTGTACATTGAGTCATAGATCAGGGAAAAAAACAAAGCAAAGTAAACAGTCATTCTAGACACTACTGTGGATACAGGGAAGAAGATACCACGTGGTACAAGAGAAGGGTTACGTAACAGTCTTTTTAAGACATGGGAAATCAGTGCACTAAAAGATCGCGAGATCCGCCTTTGACGGATGATGCGAAATATATGCAATTGCAGAGAGCAGATAATGTGAGATATTTTGCAAAATGGGTTAATAAATATGAATTTGATGGTAAATTAGACACAATTTCGTTAGTGAAACTTTTGAAACAGTTAAAATCTGATGCAGAGGGTCAGGCAAAAAAACAGCGACAGTTGGGTATTCCTCAAGCACACAGGTGGATTGAGGAAGTAAACCGAAGGGAACAGAAGGTTAAAAATGCAAAAGCATTATTCTTAGATAAAGAAGATAATAATATAGTAGTAGCGACGGCCCCTCCCCCTCCGCCACCACCGATACTTTACCCAGGATATGAAGCGGGAGGACAGGCTGGTCCCCCCCCCACGTTATCCTGAGGCAACAGGGGCATTTAAACAACCATTTGTAAGAGAACCTATTGAGACTAGATCCCGAACACATAAAACACTTAGGGACACTCAAGTGAGGGACTCACTAGAAGAGAGTGAGGAAATCTGTCCATTAATTGAAGTACCGAGCCCTCAGGCAGGACAGGAAGGCCAGGACCCAACCCTCTTAGTATATAGACCATGGACACCGGAGGATATCCGGAAGGCTACAGAGGGGATTCCCCATCCAAAAATTAATCATGAAAAGTTTATACAAGATTTACAAGGTATGCGATTGAGTTACCACTTAAATGGGGAAGAAGTAGAGAAAGTTATTAGACAAATTATTGGCCCAGACTGGCACATGGTTTGTGGCACCTGGAATGCGCGTGACGCGCAACTCAAGCCCCTCCTACATAGTGACGCAGAGTTAGACACTAGGTTGAAGGGTCTTACGGACCGAATTACTGAAAAATGGAAACCTAGAGCAGATTGGACCTGTATTAATCAGTGTATACAACAGGACAATGAATCTGTGGATGGGTACTTTGGTAGATTATTAGAATGTTTTAATAACCATAGCGGTATGCCTATTCCCGAAAATCAGTAAAATGATAGCTCATATGAACAACAATTGAAAAATGCATTTTTGAAAGGTTGCATTGCCCCTATCAGTAGCTTTATTACAAAGCATATGATAGATCATCGAACAGTAGGCTACAAGCCTTACTGGAGTATGCTAGGCATGCTGAAAGACACTTTAACAGTAAGAAGAAAAGAAGACGCAGGTCTTCACAGCTGAAGACGGGCAGAAGTCTTTGTAGTACAGTCAGGTAAAGGGGAGGAAAACGCTCAGAGCAATAAGCGCCTGACAGAGACTCAGAGGTTTTGAGGAGAGGAAAAGAAAAGGTGAATGCTTCAAGTGCGGGAAGAAAGGACATTTAGCAAGGGATTGCAGATCGAATAAAAACGACTACAGAAGGGAAGGATAGGAGTGATGAGGATTGACTATATGATAGTCATAACGTTCAACAGTCATCAGGAGAGAGTAATGAGCAGGGAGAAAATGTTAACACAGTAGTTGGAATAGAGGAAGTGCAAGTAGGTGATGAGGAAAGTGAAGTTTTAGATTTAGCCTTGTTGAGCTTAGAGCTCTATTTGGCGGACACGAAACCGGAAGTTACACTTCTGGTGGAGGGGAGGGAAGTGAAATTTTTGTGATTCAGGGCATCACGAACTTTGATACATCCTTCAAAGTTACCGAACACTCTGAATCACCTGATTATATATTAGTGAAAGCAGCAAGCGGACAGCTATACAGGGAACCACTTTCCCATGATATAGCAATAACTGACCCTATTTCAGGTATGACCCAGAGAAGTAAGATAGTACTTTCTGCCAAATGTCCAGTGAATTTACTGGGAAGAGACCTTATGCAGCTTTTTGGCATAGCAGTAGTTCCTACCATGAAAGGTATGGAGGCACAAAGACAAATGGATACTTTTGTGATGCGATCGGAGGGTGAAGCCTACTATTGGTACAGCCAGGACCTAGTTACGACTGGTCCAGGGGCAGTAACCGAAGAACTGATGAACGTAGCCATCAGTAAGGTACGCTCCCTTCACATTGATCAGCAGCACTTGTTACATTGTACTCTGTACTATTGTAGCACACCAGGGCCTAGCCATCAGTAAGGTACGCTCCCTTCACAGTGATCAGCAGCACTTGTTACATTGTACTCTGTACTATTGACGTAGCCATCAGTAAGGTACGCTCCCTTCACAGTGATCAGCAGCACTTGTTACATTGTACTCTGTACTATTGTAGCACACCAGGGCCTAGCCATCAGTAAGGTACGCTCCCTTCACAGTGATCAGCAGCATTTGTTACATTGTACTCTGTACTATTGTAGCACACCAGGGCCTAGCCATCAGTAAGGTACGCTCCCTTCACAGTGATCAGCAGCACTTGTTACATTGTACTCTGTACTATTGTAGCACACCAGGGCCTAGCCATCAGTAAGGTACGCTCCCTTCACAGTGATCAGCAGCACTTGTTACATTGTACTCTGTACTATTGTAGCACACCAGGACCCGATAAAGAATATGAGGAGAAATTGTTCAGAAATCCTGCAAATAGGTTAGTATTACGAACCCTGTACTGGGATACTGAGGGTAATAGTGTGGTGAGTTGTTCATTACCCCAGGAATTCACGGGACTGTATAAGTCCAACTGGCTACCGCATGTCAGTTTAACCAAACATAAAAATGCCAGATGGGTAGATCTGGGTGAAAAAGTGACAAGATGGGAAAGGCAAACTGACTTAGAGTTGTCAGAACAAGGAATACAAAAGCAAAAACTGAATTGGCTAAACAGCACGTCCAGCTGTACACTTACAACAAAGTGAGGACAGCTGATTGATGTTCCTACTGAAAGAGGAAGAAAAAGCTTTGTGTGATATACCAAGCACTCTTTGGTCAACAGGGAAATCAGATGTAGGGCTTATTCGGACAGCAGGTCCAGTAACTATCACACCAAAGTCAGCATTTAGACCACAAAAGAAACAATACCCTTTGAGAAAAGATGCAGAGCAGGGAATTAAGCCTATAATAGCAGCATTACTTAAGAAAGGAGTACTGGTAGAATCTTTGGATTCACCATGTAATACCCCTCTATTTCCTGTTAGGAAAGCAAACGGGGAATGGCGGATGGTACAGGATTTACAAGCTGTAAATGATGCAATAATACCTAGGGCACATACAGTGCCAGACCCGCACACCTTATTGAATGATTTGAAGACAGAACAGAAGTATTTTACCATGGTAGATATAAGCAATGCTTTCTTTTCAATACCTATACATCCAGATATTCAGTATTGGTTTGCGTTTACATTTCAGGGTAACAGATACACCTATACTCGACTACCACAGGGATACTGTGAAAGTCCAACAATATTCGCACAGGAGATGGCTAGCAACCTGGCGGGATTTACTCCACCAGGGGGCAGTCAAGTTCTACTTTATGTGGATGACATCCTGCTTGCGGCCCCTACCCAGCAACAGTGTAGGGAAGATACGATAGCATTATTGAAGTTTTTAGCAGAACAGGGACATAAAGTAAACAAGCATAAATTGCAACTTTGGAAAACACAGGTCAAGTACCTGGGATATGTGATATCCAAGGGGGGTAGAACATTAGATGAAGATAGAAAGGTAGCAATTTTACAAACTCCCAAGCCAACTACCAAGAAGGAAATGATGTCCTTCCTGGGGACGACTAATTTTTGTCGAAGTTGGATACCAAACTATGCTGTGGAGTCGGCTCCATTGGCTGATTTAATATTTAAAACACCTATGGCAGCACAAGATATACTACATTGGACTCCAGTGGCAGAAGCAGCTTTCTGCAGGCTAAAACAATTGATAGCTTCATCATCAGTTTTGGGGCTTCCGAATTATCATAAGAGATTTTTTCAGACTGTAGATTGTAAGCGGGGATATATGACGTCAGTTCTGACGCAACAGCATGGGAATAAGCAACGCCCCATAGCTTACTATTCATCACAGTTGGACCCAGTGGCACGGTCGTTGCCACATTATGTACAGGCAGTTGTTGCAGCTGCCATGGCAGTACAGGCTTCGGCCTCAATGGTATTATTTCACCCTCTTACCTTGAGGGTGCCTCATGCAGTTGCGATAATCTTACTGCAAGAGAAAATTGCATTTTTGTCTCCGGCTAGACATCTTTCTTGTATGACCATACTGCTGAGTCAACCTCACATGGTGATTGAACGTTGTACGACATTAAATCCATCAACGTTGCTTCCGACTCCTGTGGATGGCACACCACACAGTTGCCTACAGGAAATGGAGCAAATAACTCTACCCCGACAGGATCTTACTGATATACCTTTAGCTGATGCAGAGGTAACATTTTATGTGGACGGATCATGTAGGAAGGGTCCTACAGGAAAGAATCTAGTAGGTTATGCAGTGGTTACTGATGTTGGGATTGTAGAAGCCCAACCCCTGCAGCCTAACTTGTCTGCTCAAGCAGCAGAATTGATAGCTTTAACACGAGCTTGCACTCTAGCGAAGGACAGATGTGTGAACATATATACTGATAGTCAGTATGCTTTCTCCACAGTGCATGTTTTTGCACAGCAGTGGAAGAATAGGGGAATGATAACATCCACTGGTAAACCGATCAATCATGCGCAACTAATCTTGAATTTATTAGACTCTATTCAGTTACCTACTAAAGTAGCTATTTGTAAATGTGCAGCTCATACAAAGCAACAGGATAAGATTTCAAAAGGTAATGCACGAGCTGATGCAGCTGCGAAGCAAGCAGCCTCAGACTCAGAAACTTTACTTTTGAATGAGGAATTACAACCCTCTGAGATTTTAGATTTAGAAATGTTAAAAACAATGCAAACATTAACTACGAGAACAGAAAAACAGAAGTGGGTAAGGCGAGGAGCAATCCTTGAAGACGGATTGTACATCTCCAAAGAGAGAAAGCCGATATTACCATCTAATTTATTTAGATATGCGGCTTTGTTGAGCCATGGGCAGAGCCATGTCTCAACAGGGGGGATGGTACAGTTAGTTAACAGAATATTCCAGACATATGGATTTACGAACTACACACAAATATTTTGTGCAGCATGTCATATTTGCAGTAAACATTATGCACAGGGAGCATTCAAACCGAAGCAAGGGAGTTTCCCTACACCACCATATCCGTTCCATACTATTTGTATGGACTTCATAGAGTTGAATAAATGTGAAGGAAAGAAATACTGTTTAGTGATCATAGATATGTTTTCAAAATGGGTAGAAGCTTTTCCAACCAGGAATCCGGATGCAGCAACAGTGGCAAAGGCCCTAGTAAAGGAAATAATTCCTAGATTTGGCATACCGGAAAGGATCTATAGTGACAATGGGACACATTTTGTCAATCAGACAATTCAGCAACTTGGGAGGTTTTTTGGGATTTCCTTGAGGAATCACTGTGCTTACCACCCACAGTCAGCAGGACTGGTGGAGAGGTACAATGGGATTTTGAAAAACAAGTTAAGGAAGTTGATGAGTGAGACTCAGAAGAATTGGATTTGCTGTTTACCTCTAGCGTTGCTGAGCATGAGAACAGTTCCAAATGTAAAGGGCTTGACCCCCTTTGAAGTAGTATTTGGAAGGGCATATTATGTGCCACAGTGGAAAGCTCTTATGCCTGCAGAGCTGGAGGTCGATGGCTCATTAGCCAGTCACATGAAAAGATTGTTAACCAATAAGACTGTTTTTCAGTTAAACTCTTTTTCAGATAAAGAACAGACAAAACTGGATGCAGTGCTAGCCCCAGGATCCTGGGTGTGGATAAAAGTCATCAAGAAGAAAAGCTGGACGAGTCCTAAGTGGGAAGGTCCATACCAAGTACTGTTAGCAACGCCTACTGCAGTAAAGGTTGCGGAGAGGTCGTCCTGGGTTCACCTGACTCACTGCAAGCCGGTAAAGAATTTCCAGTTAGACAAAAGTTTTGTAGCTGATATATCACAAAAACAGAATGGCCAAGGGCAGAGTGTATAAAAGTACAAAGCAACCCCAAAGACATTGGTTTACTGTCCTACTGATCATACACTTATTAACCATGTTGGTAGTGACTTTTCTTTTGTTGGGGGTTTTCCTGCAAATAACTACACAGATAAAAGTGACGAAATGTGATGGACTGGCCACAGATTGGCATCCAAACTTTAACACGTACCTAGCTATGAAACGTGTGTATGTAGAGACTATGAACATTTCAAATTGTTGGGTTTGTACAGCCATACCTACAGCATATGGAGGACTTTTAATGTCCGCTGTCCCTTTGGGGATAAATGAGACTTGGGAAAATTTACTTTTTGATACAGGTTCTGTGAGATCACAGGACAAAGTGGCACTGTATTTACCTGTTACACAAAAGGGAATTGTTTGTTTTTACAAAAATGATACACTCCAAGTTGGTTGGAGTAATTGCAACATAACTGTGTCTTATAAATGTTATATAAAAGCAAAAGATCAGAGTATTAGTTGTAGCACGAATTATGATTCGTATTTGAGCTTAATGAAAACAACATTGAAAGATGTACAGAAAAATCCTGAATTGTATAAACAATTGTCTGTTATAGACAGGAAAATGTTTCATTCAGAGTTAACCCGCATCAGTACTAAAGTAGAAAATTGTTATTTTGTTTGTGGGAAAAAAGCATATAAGTGGTTACCTGAGAATTGGTCCGGCAGTTGTTTTTTGGGTTATCTGGTTCCAGCAATAAGACATACTGCAGAATTGCCTCTGGGTAAGATACGGAATGTGAGAGATATAGCTCAGAAAACTGGGAACTCAGTCAAGAAACCTGCTAATCCAGTGGGTAAAATCGAAGCTGATTGAAAAGATCATTCATCCATAAAGGATAAAGAGAAATTGACTCATATGGACTTGAGTGACAGTGTTATATCCTGGGCTGGAATAATCCCAGCCTATGGAGCAGTCAAATCGATCTGGGAATTGAGAAAATTGTCAAAACTTCTCGAAGTAATGAGTAATGTGACTTTTTCTGCTCTCGAACTTGTGACTGATGAACTGAATGCAATGAGAACTGTTGTATTACAGAACCGAATGGCTCTTGACTTCACCCTAGCGGCGAGAGGTGGTACGTGCGCGCTTATCAAAGAAGAATGCTGTGCGTACATCCCAGACAATGAGCATGAAATCAATGACCACCTAGAGGTAATTCAGCAAGTATCAGCAATGGCGGAACCAGGCCCAAACCCACTGACGAACTTTTTCCAGAATCTTTTTGGGGGGTGGGGTTCAATCCTAATGAATATTTTGATAGCTATTTGTGTAGTTTTGCTCATATTGGGAGCATGTGTTTGTTATGGATACCTTGTGTGAAAAGATTAGTTAGAGATTTCGTTGATGTATCTGTAACCGAGACTATGTATCAAGACCTGGAGTTGAATCTGTTGATACCAAATGAAATTCTTTCTGAAATATAAAACAAATGACTTGCCTAGTTGAAAGTTCCAGAGAGGAAAAGACTAGGGAATGAAATAATGTTGTTTATGTTTCTGAATAGAATAAAAAGCATTAATAGGAGGGCGAATCTTAGAAAAATATGTACTTAAACATATATAGAATGTTAGAAGAATATGTACTTAAACATATACAGAATGCTAGAAAAATATGTACTTAGACATATATAAACTGTTAGAAGAATATGTACTTAAACATATATGTAGTGCAGAGTTTAGAAACAGTATAATATGTAATGCATTTGATTCTATTTAACAATATGGCAGTAGAAATGATTTTGCATGTAACTGTTTGAAACTTAGCTGCAGTGTGGTTAACCTCTGACCCTGGCAGTAGCCAGCTCAGCAAGCTTATGTCTTTCAGTAACTATAATCTGCTGGGGGTCAGAGAGAAATAAATATGTATGCATGTATATCTTTCTTCCTTCCACCGAGAAGGATGGCCTTGTGAACACTATCAGAGATAGTGTGCAGCTGCTAACCAGAGAGACAAAGGAACGTATTAAGAAAAGAACCGACCATTGTTTCCGAACTAATCAAAGAACCTTGGAAAGAGTAACATCTACAGGAAGACATTGTAATGGACCAGGTGCCTCGCAAGGCTGTGTTATTCTCATGGGAAAGTTTTTAAAAACATTACCTAAGCATCTTCTTATGAATGAAGTATTATGGACTATAGTGATGTAAATGCCCTGTGACTGACCACGTCAGTAAGGTGGGCAAAAGCTGATTGCAAATGGTATATAATTGAGGGTATTTCCTGTATAGAGCCAGTCAAAACTCTATACTTGTTTTTGCATAGTTTTTTGCCTCCTAATGTACATTAGTAAAGCAATATTGTTTGAACCTGAGCATCCTGTGTTATTGACTGTCATTTTGAAAAGCCTAATGATTTTTACAGTCTGATTTTAACAATTTATTTGACAATACCTTTAAGAAGCTTTCTATGGGCATGCATGTGTGTATAAATACTGAGCACGTGCAAGCCAGACCACCATTTTGAAGAGAGCTGTTGAGATGTAAGCATGCATGTAGGTAATGCTCTGTCAATCAGTCTGTTTATATTTTATGTTGCTGCTATCCATCCTGATGCATTTCTATGTGATAAAGCATATAAATGAACTACCCCACCTGATGGTCTTCAATCATAATTTAGGACGAGTGACAATAGGGTTATTTGTATTACAAGTGAACCAATCAGTATTAAAGTTTCCCACGATAATAGTTTCATAAGGCATGGATAATGATGTCCAGTGAATGATATGCTGAATAGAAGTAAGGTTTTTGTCAGAGGAAATATAGGTGCCAGCAATTATTAATTGTTTGTTGAAATTCTTTGTGTTTGGTGAAAAGTATTTCAGCATTACTGAAATCTTGGATGTTTAGATCTAGGTTTTCTAGTATGAAGTTATTTTTATATAGTGTTGCTAATCATCCTCCTCTTTTTTCCTTTCTCTCTAGCCTATGAATATTATATCCTGGGGGAATAATTTCATTGTCCTTAATGTGTGGCTTCAGCCAGATTTTGGTTAGTATGGCAATGTCTGGAGAGTAAAGTGTGAGGGTGGCATGGAGTTCTTGTATTTTGTTAGCTACACTTCTGAGATTCATATTTAGAAGTAAAAGATCATATCCTTTACAGGGTAAGTTGAATATGCTATGGAGGTGTGCAGTCAATGTAGTATAGGGCTGGTGCAAATTATTTTTCGGGCCTAGGTTTGATGGATGTCAGCGCAAAGTAAGTTGAAGTTGAGAAGCTAAATCTGTGAGTGCATTGAGGAGTTTAGTTACATATCTGTTGTTTTAAGGGTGATGGGAGGTGCAGTTTGTATGGGGAGAATGGCATTGGTTGCTTGATCAATGTCTGCAGTGCTGTAAAGTGCTGATGATACCTCAAAGTTTGTGGACTTTATTTGAAGTGGATGAGGGAAAGGAACAGTATAAGACGAGAACGTAAAGTATAGCTGGGAATGGTCAGTGGTCAGCTGAGCAGCTAGTGAGAAAAGTAATAATGTTGTAGTATATAGGGGAGCATCTTGTTCTAGGAGCATGTTTATATAATAAAAAATAAATAGGTTTTAGAGAGAAATAGAATTGAGAGTTAATATTGGTTAGTGTGTGTAACAGATAAGTGAAATGTTTGAATAGTTGGTTAGAGTGTATTATAGGTGAGACATTTGAATTTGAAGGGACTCAGGAAAGAAGTTGGGTTTAATTAGCAACAGATGGGGTGGGTAGTTGTTAGAAGTGATAGTGAGAGGCAGAGGTGATTGATTGGTTGAACGTATCCCCTTCCCTCTCCTCTTTCATTGTCTGTTGAGTGTAAGAACAAAATTATTATTCTGTGAAATCACTCCCCTTCAACTGTTTAAATCTTTTGGCCATCCCACTGTATTCCATAGAATCAGAATACAAAGTGCTCACCACCTTCAAATCTATCTTGCACTTTTAAAAATAGTGGCTCTCCACTTAGATAGCTAAGGCTTAAGTTACACCCTCTTTCATATCTAACTGCTTAGTGAACACTGCAGCTCTTAGGACATTAACCCATTTTCCATCTTATCTTTAAAATCTGCAGCATCTACTCCAAGACCACCACTTATTGGATAGCCCACATTCTGCCAGTCATCTTAGTAGTCATCTTGGGACTAGTGCTGTTGTGTTCCTTGTGAGAGAAGGAGCACAGGGACATTATTTCCTGGGAACTGCTGATCACCGGAAAGCCTAGTAACTGCTTCATTTAGTGCCAGCTTGGAACTTGTGATTAGATTTTGATACTGGTGAGACAAGGAACAGAGTGCATTGATTCCTGACTGTTATTGTTGGGCAGTGAGTGTCTGTGCTTGATGTTCCTGACTGGTCTGGTTGCTAAAATAAGCCTACAGACCCTTGCATCATCTGGGACAAGACTGTGTTTCAAGACTGTGGCCTGCTTCTTATCTTGGGATTGGTGCTAATGTTTTGCTTCTGGTCATATTAGAAGCAAAGGAGCATTGTATCCCAGCATTGTGAATCTGTGGAGACCAGCACTAGTAGTAGCCAGGCAGTAGCCATTCACGTGACTCCCCTCTTTTCATCATTCTTGACAAGCTATTTCTTTCTTTTCAGTAAGTACTGCTTGATTTGTTTCTAATGTCTTGAGAATATCTGCCTAAATACTTCATCCATAAATCACCAGAGTCTACTTATTAGTTTCACTTCAAGTGTCTGGCAGTACCCTGTAGAGACACAGACACCTTGAGTAACATTTTTTCCTGTAAAATCACAATTGAAATTTCACCAACACCAAATTGGACACAGGACAACTAGTTTGCAGTGACAAGCACTGACCCCAGAGTTGCAAACTGGATACTCCTGACATTGCTTTATATTCTCACTCCAACTGTCTAATCAATAACAAAGGGCCTGTTGCCATGGATATGAACTTTCCCACTATCTCTGTTACCAGCTTTGTGGAGATGAGCATTCTAAGGCAATGTAGAAATTGCCTCACATTTACTAACAACCAGTAAATTCTCAAACAAACTGACATGGTATGTGAGAGATGTATTTACACAACGTCACTGGAGGCAAAACTCTCACATAAAAGTACTCTTAATGTCAATAAAGTTGTCAGAAGCACACACACACTGCACTCATCACATACAATTCAAAGCAGACATATAGGCCCACATATACTGAGGCACTTACATGTAACCTTCCTAAACCACAAAGACCTCCTAGATGAAGTACACATAACAAATACCCACGGCAGCCCTGAATGAACTCTTTCAAAACATCTCCCCACATCAACACATAAAGCTACATCTCATGGGGCCTCTACTTCTAAGAAACACCAAAGGATGGTACGAGTGAAAACCAAAACTGTAACAACAAAAAAATTCGGCTTTTCCAAACATCAATGACTTTGATGAGTTTCCCCAGTTGTTACGTTCTGGGGCTCCTGGGAGTTGTGGCAGCTCTAATGGACATAATTTTTCAGCTAAAGAGCAAAGAGGGCATCGGGACTTACGTTTACCTAACAGACTAGGTGACTTTACTAACGTTGATTTACCCTTTGATTTAAAAGGGTTTTTAGATAAAAAATTTAGTATGCACACAGCCAATGTTGATTCACAGGATATCTCCTTACACACTAACACCTATAAGGAGAATCTTGATATTTTGTATTTTTATATCGACAAATATGAAAGATTGGGTTGTGACTCTACATATTTGCAGGAATGTATTAACAAAGGTATAGTCCCTAAGGGCTTGCGGGTATGCAAGTACCCTAATAGGGTGGAAGAAAATTCTGAATTCCATAAGGAATTAATTCATATTTTTGACAATTGTGGTATTGAAATTGCAAAAGCCATTATTGTGGAGAATGACAGGGTTAGGGAACATCTAGTTAACAAGATTAATCATGTAAATACTAAAATTACTGGTGATTTGTTATACAAAGTTGAATCTGAGAGGTCTATATACAATAGCATTTTTTCTAACATTGAAAAGGATTGTATTAAGAATATGAAAAGGAAGGCCTCTAAAATGGAGAGGGATATTAAGGCCTATAGGTTGGGGAATGCTTACCCTAAACCCATACCATATAATTCATTCAGGGGTGATTCAACGGGTAATTTTAATCCAATGGATACAAATGTGGATTTGATATCCAACCACAGTGGCATTGAGGAACACAGGGAAGACATCCCTTTAGAATACATACCCCCTTTAAGGAGGTCAGACAGATTACGCAACCGTCCCCCAGTATATTACAATCACCACCGTTACCCACCCAGGAACAATTACAGGTAATAAATTTTGATGGAAATTCCATACAACAAAGGGGGAATATTTTTGAATTTAAACAGTACAAAATTTTTAATTACAGTGCACTGGAAATTTCAAATGAATATTTTGAATTATTTGTTAAAGGTTTTAAATTTATTCCATTGAGAAAGACCAATATTCCTAGGGCTATTGTGGATTTAAAGTTATTTTTGAGAAAACAAAATCTAGGCATTATATATGGAGGTAAAAGTACCAATCCCAATACTATTTCCAACTTCAATACAGAGGCCAAATTAAAGAAAAGGAGTGTTTTCAACCCACCACTCCACCCACAATTAAGGAACCTGGAACGTTTAATGGAAAAAGAGATTAGAAATACAGTTAGTTCCCACAATGTTTCTTCTAATTTATCTAAAAAAGAATTGGATCTACTAGAATTTTTAAAGGGCAATAAAACTATCAGAATAATGCAACCGGATAAAGGGGGTGGTGCTGTTTTAATGGATGCAATTCAGTATGAATCCAAAATGAAGGAGAGTTTAGAAAACACCTTACATTATTCTAAGACTTCCATTAATGAAATAAATATTTCTAAATCCAAAATCAATATATTACTTAATGATTTACTTTTGGAGGGCACTATTGACTTGGATACTTATAACTACCTTCATAATCAGAATCCTAGGGTTCCATCTGTTTTTGGGATCCCTAAAGTGCACAAAGATTCAAATGACCCCCCTTTGCGGCTTATTGTTTCTTCAGAGGGTTCCATTACAACCCCTCTAGCCAAATTAATTGATGTAGGATATATCCAATCAAGGTACAACTGTTCTCAGGGATTCCTGGGATTTTTTAAGACAGGTTAAGACCAATTTATTTTCAAAGGATATTATTTTTATTACCCTGGACATTGTCGACATTTTTGGTTCTATCCCTCATGACACAGGGTTGTCATGGCTAGAGGAAAGTATGGTACATTACGGTGGTCTTTCTGGAGATGTATTTAGGACCTGTCTGTTGTTAATGGAAACAGTTCTCAAGAACAATTTTATGTTCTTTCAGGGTGAATTTTTTAGACAAGAAAAAGGGGTAGCAATGGGGGCAAAATGTTCACCCACATATGCTAATATTGTTCTTACATGGTGGGAGATTAATTTTATTAATCAATGTGAATTCAATAATTGCTGGATACTTTACAAACGGTTTCTTGACGATATAGTCATTTTCTGGACTGATACGGTTGAAAGGTTTTATGAATTTTTGGAATATATAAAAAACAGTACATCCTTCCTGGATTTTACTTACAGTATTAATTTTGATGAATGCATTTATTTGGATGTCTTATTCAGGAAGGGAGACGATCATTTTATTTCCAAGATATACAGGAAACCCACCTTTTCAAATTCCTACCTTCATTTTTCCAGTGGTCATCCATCTGGACAAAAGAGAAACATTTTGAAGGGCCAATTGATCAGGTCAAGTAGGATGACATCACATGATTCTGATTTTGTAGTTGATGCTAAATTTATTATAGATATGTTTATTGAAAGGGGGTACCCATCCTATCTGTGTGATGAAGTATACAAGGTGGTATTAGAAGGTAGAAAAGGAAGATTCTCCCCTATTTTAGGGCATGATGAACCCCCAAACACTACTAACCCTGTTGCAACAGGATCAACTTCTACCATTTCCCACAATAACAACAATAAATTTTCCACAGCTTACGTTATGGATTATACTGGTGATTCAGTTGTACTTAAAAATGTTTTACATAAGGAATGGGACAGGTTTAAGGAAATCACTGATTTAGAATATATCAAAAATCAGCCATTACAATTCATATACCGGAGGGACACAAATTTCAAAAATATCTTTGAGTTTGGTGGAAACAATACTGGGGACATTCTTACCCATAAAAAGGGTACATTCAAGTGTGGTGCATGTTCCCAATGCCAATACATCAAAACAGGTTCCACTTTTTTGATTATAGATAGAAACAGAACCATCACTAGTTCTGGATTTGCCAATTGTAACACCCAGGGTGTTGTATATATTGCCACATGTCACTCCTGTTCCTCCTTCTACATAGGGAAAACAGAAAGGAAACTAAGGTCAAGAATTTATGAACATTATTATGAAATGAAAAAAGGAAATCTTAATAATGCTTTGTTTCGGCATTCCCAAACATGTACTAATTCCATTTTTTATTTTTTTGTACTGGAGATAGTACCTAAAGAGATCAGGGGTGGCATGTGGGAAACAAAATTGGAGTATAGGGAATTGTATTGGCAAATAATTCTGGATGCTACCAGGGAACCGGGTTTGAATGACATGCTCTCTATTGTTCCAGTGTTGAAATTAAGAGCTGCTAAACTGTGATTTTCTTTTTGTCCACTAGATGGTGATAGCACACCATTTATTCTTTCATTCACTTTTTACTATCACAACGTGCTTAAAAGTGATTTTTAATTATATATGATATTTATTATATTATTAAATTCAGTGTTTCTGGTTTTTAAAACAATTCATTTATATATATATATATATATATATATATATATATATATATATATATATATATATATATATACAATATGTTATTAATTCAATGAGATTAAAATTATTGTTTTATATATTTTTAAAGAATTTTCCATTACATGGCAATTAATTTAATTCACATCAATTCAATTATTCAATTTAATTTTGTGTATAAAGGCAGTGGTCTATTTTCATTGGTTGTGTCTTTTATCTGATGAAAGAATTCGAAAACGCATTTATCTGAGAGAAGCGTTATTATTAAACTGTTTTGGACCTTACTTCGTGTTCCTGCCTTTCATTTTGGCTACTTCAGTGGTAACTCTCCACTTACACTTTTGGATTGATTGATGTTGGGGCTCATACCCTTATTTGGCCTCTACTTCTAAGCCCATAAGGCAAGCCACCACACAATCCAACATTCTGGTCACTGGAGACTGTCATGAGACACACTGATGTCCCTCTCACCAGGCTGAGTAAGGAGAAAGTCACAGTCAGTTGCTTATCAGGGGTTAGGATCTGCCACATTATGCATGCACTCAGGTCATTGGACCACGAGTACCAGTATGACTCAGTCATAGTCCATGAGGGAGTAAATGGCCTGAGACATACCTCCCTAGACTATATGAAGAGAGCCACCATGGAGCTCTTGGAATATGTGTCCCAAACTGGTATGAGCCTAGCACTGAGCACCATTTTACCTTCTCCAAGGATGATGCCACAGTATAAACAAAAGATGACTTAGTTTAATAATTGACTTAGTTTCTGGTGCCATTGTAAGGGGGTGCAATATTTGTCAGCATGAAAGGAGATGGTCAACAGACCATGTTGTTTTGCTAGGGATGGTCTGCACCTCTCACATCTAGGCTTTCGAATATTAGCTAAAACATTGTCTTCCCCCATAGTGCCTTTTTAGGCAATGCCAAACTGAAAGTACTCCAACATAGCAAATCAAAACCAAGAAAATCTAAAGGTAATACTACTCGATGCTAAGAGTCTAAACAAAAAATTCCACTCCCTAGAATATCTCTTTACCCTAGAGAATGCTGACATGATGTCTGTGTGATCATTGAAACATGCTTTAAAACTGTGAAGAGCTCACCAATAGTGCAAGGTTATAATGCCTTCCATACATTTAGGTCAGCTACTTCACAGGCAGGGACTAAAGGTGAATCAATTTACATCAAAAATAAATATACCTAAAGGCTGGTCAAACAGGACCATGCACTTGAGCTTCTCCATGTTCAAATCACCAAAGGCAAATCCCATACCACTGCCTTGCAAGCTGTAGATCCTCCTCTTTGACCCAGGAAACCCATAAAATGTATTTAAACTTATTGGAAACACCATCCATCCCAATACCATATTCATGGGTGACTAAACAACCCCACTATTAACTGGGAATCCTATACAACACTGAATGTACAGGCACAGAGATTCTTGAATTTTGTAAACACAAACTCTATAGACCAGATTGTCAATATACCAACCAGGAGTGCAACCATTCTCAATCTGGTCTCACTAATGTGGCAGAGTGCTGCACACTGTTAGTGTAATGTCTTCTCTGGTAAGGCCAGACCACAGAATCGTTTCCTTTGAATTAAAAATAAAACCTGGAACCCCAACCAACCTTGGAATATTCAGGAACTACTTTAAAGCTAAATTTCTGCTACTAAGTGATAACCTGGCAAAATTTCAAGCCCCCATAAACCCTGAGAGCACTGTTACTTATGTAGAACTGTTCATAAAAACCCTATACAAGTATGTTAATAGCTGCATAGAGGCAGCTGTATCCACCAGGAAGAAGTACAGAACAAACTTAAAAAACAAGCCACCCTGGTGGAATCAGAAAATCAATAGGCTGTATAACAGAAGGAAGAAAATCATGGCAAAAATTAGGAGGTGCAGAACCCAGCAGGATAAAACACTCTCATCAAACTAAACAAACAATTCAAAGGCAAATAAAGTCTGCCAAAGCCAAATTTGAGGCAAATATGGCCTCCCAGGCCAAGGACAACCATGAGGCATTCTTTAGTTATATCTGGAACCTCAAAGGCAGTGCACAATTGTATGCAGAGCTAATTGTAAATGGCGCCATCTATACTGAGCCAGATGATATAGCTAAACCTACTGGCCAACAAATTCAGCTCCTACTTAACCCCTCTTTTCCCCTCAACCTTCCCTCAGGAAATACCATCAAATACAACTCCCCCTCATATCACCTAGGGAACAGGTTCTTAATGCTCTGTCTAAGGCGAAGAACATTGCATCAATGGGCCCAGACAATATCCCAGAATGTGTTTTAAGTAGCATGAAATATGACCTATTAGGCCCTCTGGAATCACTGTTTAACTGTAGCCTCCAAACAGGCTTTATGCCTCATGAATGGAGAACAGCAACAGCCATCTCTCTGCACAAAGGTGGGCCATCTACAGACTCTGGAACTAAAGACCCATAAGTTTCACTAGTCTCATATGCAAAGCCATGGAAAGAATTATCATGAAAATGATCAGTAATGATACTGTAAACCTCCAGACACAGGACCCAACCCAATTTGGTTTTGTTAAGGGCATGTCATACCTACTCAGCAATGGGTGAGGGCAAAATGGCTCACACTGCCTACCTTAACCTGGTCAAAGCATTTGACACAAGACCCCACTCAGGCATTATTGACACACAAAAGGTTAGGCACAAACCCTTATGTCACCTGGTGGATAGCCAACTGGCTCACATACAGGATCCATGAAGTTAGAACTGGGGAGGCCACCTCTACAAAGAGACCAGTCACAATTGGAGTCCCTCAGGGATTGGTCCTGGGGCTGCTCATTTTTGGCATTTACTTCTCTGAAGTCAAGACCAATGTCAGTGGCCTCTGGCTGACTAAATTTGCAAATGATTACACAATAGTAGCTGTCATCAAATTCCACACTGACACAAATGTTCTCCAGGAAGGGCTGAAACAGCCAAACAACTGGTTTCAGAATCATGGACTAAAACTAAATGCCAAGAAATCCAAAATAGTATCCTTCGGGAAGTCATCCACCCTGGTAACTGTCATATTGACAACAGTCCTCTAAGAGTTGACCCAGTAGTCAGGGACTTGGGCTCACACATAGACAGTAATCTAGTCTTTGACCATCATATGTGTACAGTTGTGAAGAAATCATTCTATGTTGCGTAACTTATAAACAAAGGTATAGCATCTAGGTTCAAGTAAGTCATTGTTTCACTGTGTTTGGCATTCATCAGACCTATCATTGAGTACAATGCTTCCTTTGGTATGTACCAAACCAGGCATATTCAACAATTGGAACATCTACTGAGGTTCCTCACTAAAAGAATACAGGGCAGGGCATAAGTAACATATCCTGTGCAAACCACCTAAACACCCAATCCCTGCATTCTGTGTCTGGCATACAAAGAATTGTCAGAACCCACTCTGATGGACCTCCTGCATATCCACAAAACAAACAGCACTAGAATTACCCATGCTAAAGACTTAAACTTTGCCTGTGATATAAATAGGACCTAAAAACAAAGATACTACATTACCAAAGGTGGTCTCAACAAGTAGAGAAAATGCAGGAAAAAGATGTACCACCAAGGCTGTTGTGAGACAAACACATCACATTAAAAACCAAATTCTTTAATGTAAACAATAAAAATTCAAGTAGCATAAAACAAAGTTCTAGGGTGGATAAGTGCTTTTGGTAAAAACCTTCTTCAGATCCTCACCCATTAACCAGTGTATTTCCTTAAAAAGAGGACAGATAGCCAATCAGCAGAAATCCAGGAAAAAGCTGGACCAATGAACTAGTCATACTGAACCAACCTATCAGCATATCAAAAAGACCAATAGGAGACTATCAGAAACTGTTTCTTCCAATCAGAAGCCTTCCAGTCTCAAAAAATTCATAATAGCAATTTCTAATCACAGAAAAAGAAAGACCAATAATCTTGAAGCTTATTTACCAATTCCTACAGCACCTGGTATTTCCAGGCAGTCTCCCATCCAAGTATTAACCAGGCCCAACCCTGCTTAGTTTCCAAGATCGGGAGTCAGAAGAAAGGAACAACCAACTAATCTTAGTCAGAAAGCTTTGTTGCTTTCCTCCTATGACTATGTATAGTCATGGTTTAACTTCCATTGGAAGATAAGCTTTCTGATTAAGATTAATTGGTTGTTCCTTTCTTCTGACTCCCAATCTTGGAAGCTAAGCAGGGTTGGGCCTGGTTATTACTTAGGTGGGTGACTGCCTGGAAATATCAGGTGCTGTAGGCATTGGTAAATAAGCTTCTTGATTCAAGATGATTGGTCTTTCTTTTTCTGTGATTAGAAATTGCTATTATGAATGGTTTTTGAAACTGGCATGCTTCTGATTGGAAGAAACAGTTTCTGATAGTCTCCTATTGGTCTTTTTGATATGCTAATAGGTTGGTTCAGTAGGACTAGTTTATTGGTTCAGACTGCTCCTGGAATTTTGCTGATTGGTCTTTCTTCTGCAATTAGAAACTGGTATTATGAATGGCTTTGAGACTGCTATGCCTCTGATTGGAAGAAATAGTTTCTAACAGTCTCCTATTGGTCATTTTGATATGCTAAATGGTTGGTTCAGTATGATCAGCTTATTGGTCCAGCTTCTTTCTGGATTTCTGCTGATTGGCTATCTGTCCTCTTTTTAAGGAAATACACTGGTTAATGAGTGAGGATCTGAAGAAGGTTTTTACCGAAAGTGCTTATCCACCCTAGAACTTTGTTTTATGCTACTTGGATTTTTACTGTTTACATTAAAGAATTTGTTTTTTAACGTGACGTGTTTGTTTCATGACAACCTTGGTGGTACGTCTCATCTTTTTTCTGCATTTTCTCTACTTGTTGAGACCACCTTTGGTAATGTAGTGTCTTTATTTTTATGTACTTTGCTTTTGAGCTCTACGTTACACATGGCTAACAATAATGTGGAATCTGTTAATGTTGAGTCAAGCATGAAGGATGTATTGGCAGCCGAGAAAGCAATGGTCAGAATAGTTACTGACTTAGCAGCAGGTTTGTTAAATCCACTGCTTTTGCTGAATTTAGACTTGGAACAAGTGAATAGACAGCACTTATCCCCTACCACTGCTCATTTTGATCATGTTTTTCTTGAAGTTGAAAATGCAGCTTATAGACTTAAATGATTACAATGGCAACACTTCCACATGGAAGCATGCCTGCACCATCAAATAATACCAATGGGTTTACATGTGAAATGTATGCTGAGTTATGGTAACACCTACCCTGCTCTATTAGCTAAATGGCAAGCTATCAACTTGGAAATGAGTTTTAGATATATGAAACATCTAATAGAGTTTTTTTAAACCAGAGGAAGAAGAGATGACCAATTTGACCAGAGATAAACAGACTCTTCTAGAAACCATGGACCTAACAGAAGCTTGTATTATGAAACTTGAAAATTTACAGATGAAGCTGGATTCTTATGAGAACAAACTAAGAGACATGAAAAGGCACAAATTAATAAGGGACCATACAGATTATAAGAAAGGACACCTTTTTAAATGGGCTAAGGAGAAAAATATCAATGTCAGTGTCACCTCCCATGAAAAAGGATCTAGAAATAATTAGTATACTGATAAAACAAATCCAAGGGAAGGATCAAATAGTGACATGGGTAACATTGATTCATGGAAAAAGAGTTTCTCCCACATGAACTTAGCACCACATCCCACAGAAAAAGACAATGCCACAGTCATAACTATAGAGACTGAAGCACAGACTTTTATCAACACCAACTTGTTGTCAGGGAAGCATGACAACTATAGTGCCACAATAGGAACTGATCTGCCAAGTATGCCATCAGTATCACCAACAAATTAAGTAATGTGGTCGTAGTATCGGAGGATGTAATAGAGGAATCAAATTCAACATCGGCTACAAGACCCAAAGAATGTGCTGTTCATTTGCCCATCTACCAGAAGCTCCCTTTTTTAATCCAGGACAAAGGGTCATGCTCTCTAAGATCTATGAGCAGGGAGAGAAAAAAAGGAACACTACTTAAGTGATGATTTTTGAGACTGACTCATTGTTTTTTAACATCTCGGACAAAGAGCTAACTGTTACGGAACGAGCTGTTTTAGAGAAAGGGCTATCATTTATACCTCTCTCTGTTCGCCACTAAATGAATTTACCACTGACATCAAGTGCTTTGGAAAGAATGTTACACTCAAGCACATATTTGGTAATGACAATGACCATAGTGAAAAGATACTGAGGCAACATAAAAAAACAGCACTTTTGCACCACTTTTCTACCCAGTGGTCAGCACTTCTGTTCACCTGTGTGAAGATAAGGTCACCCAACTGAGACAAGGTGGACATCACAAACAGTTTTGCAATCTAAGTAATGATGAACGTCAGGCAATGACCAATTTAATGAAAAGAAGGGACATAGTTATAAGACCTGCGGATAAAGGTGGAGCAATTGTGGTAATGAATAGCAACCATTATACTAGCAAGATGGATTGTACATTCAATGATAGTTGCAAATATAATAAAATAAACAACAGGGTTGTGACAAGACTCATAAAGAAAATGCAGGATTGCAGGATATAGTATATGATAAACTGATGACTCAAAGTATTACTCAGGAACAGTATAATTTCTTTGATGCTATGAATCCAACCATTCCAACTATAAGTGGTCTACCCAAGGTGCATAAGAATGAACAAGATCCACCTATGCGTCCCATAGTCGCAGGTAGAGGGTGGATCACTGAACCACTCTCTATCTTTGTGGAGGACGAATTGAAGCAACTGCTACCCAAAGCTAGAACAGTTCTGCATGATACACCTCAGTTTCTCAACCGCCTTTACAAGGAGATAGGCATTAGAACTAATTATGAAGGCCTATTACTTGTGACTATGGACATTCGCAGCCTCTTCACTGTAATACTGAATGATTTTGGCATTGAATGTATTAGAAAATTTGGCCGAGCGAATAATGTTGACACCTCTTTTATCTGTAGACTACTAGAGTTAGTGCTTGAGAATGACATTTTTGTTTATGGAGATGTGTATTATTGGCAAAAATGGGGTGTTGCCATGGGTACCCCATGCGCTAATAGCTATTCCAACCTGGTCCTAGCGCACTGGGAAAATGAATGGGCAATAGACCCAAACAATACATGGAACACATAGCTGGTCTCTTATAACTGTTTTGTGGATGACGTCTTTATTGTCTGGGAAGGGGACGAATGTAGTTTGCATGAATTCATTGGCTACTTGGAAAGTACCACCGACTTCCTTGAGTTTGAACTGAAAGTGTCAGCGAGAACCACAGACTTTCTGGATGTAAGATTGACCTTGGATACCACAAAATGAATAGACACCAGCATTTTTAGAAAACCCACATGGCATAATCATATGTTACTCCAGGCAAGCATGCACCCAAGGCACATTTTTCACAACCTTGTCAAAAACCAGGTAATGCGAGTGTCCAAATTGTGCACTGGAACTGACGATTATTTGAATGAACAGAAGAAATTAATCTCTACTTTCACAAAAAGAGGTTACCAAAGGAATAAGATATACGTGGAACGTGATGAAGCAATGGAAATAAGGGCGAGTAGAGGACGCCTTTATTACTCACAAGATTCTAATAGCTCAATGACTGTGTCTAGACAATGAACTAATCGATTGAGTTGTATTCTAATCTATAGCTCTGATAATGCCTGTGTAAGTGGGTTAATCAAGAAGTATTGGCCGATTCTGACTTCTGAGCCAAAAATTAGGAACATAGTGGGTGATTCCCCCGGTTTCTCTTATAAGAACAGAAAAAAATTAAAAAGGCTGCTATGTCAAAATGATGGCTTTGGTAGTAGACAGAATCCTGGTGGTTCATCTGATGCACAGAAAGCGACATGCAGATGTGGCTTTTGTAAGGCTTGTCCGTATATTTGCAACAAAAATGTTTTTGTACATCTAATGACAGGACTCAAATACTTTTTTCATGAAACAGCTACTTGTAGGAGTGCCAACATTATTTATATAGTCACTTGCATGTCCTGTCCAGCCTACTATGTGGGCAAAACCAACAGATCTTTTAAAGAACGGATTCTATACCATCTATCTGATATTCGCAATAGCGTTAAGAATAATGCTTTATATGGGCATATTAAAAACAATAAAACACATCGGTTTCAATTTATGGCCATAAGCATGTAAAGAGAGAATTTGAGAAGGGGTGATATATGTAATAACACTGAACTACAAGAAACTAAATGGATTATGGAACCCAAACCCGATCGTCCACCTGGTCTCATTGGTGTTATCCCCCTTAAGCCCATTTTAAAAGCAAGAGGCCTTGCCAAGAAATGTATTTGATCTAATGAAACATGCTAATAGCCTTTAGTAAATATGGGCTCTGTACTCTGTTGTCTTGCTTTTCTTAGGAGTCCCTGTAACTAAGTCAGCATGGGCACTGTATTCCGCCCTTTGGTTCCCCTTGCCTTCTTTGTCTGTTTGACTTTCAGTTTGTGTTTTGATTGTTGCTTTCCTCCTATGACTATGTATAGTCATGGTTTAACTTCCATTGGAAGATAAGCTTTCTGACTAAGATTAATTGGTTGTTCCTTTCTTCTGACTCCCAATCTTGGAAGTTAAGCAGGGCCAGGCCTGGTTAGTACTTGACCAGGAGACTGCCTGGAAATGCCAGGTGCTGTAGGCATTGGTAAATAAGCTTCCTGATTCAAGATGATTGGTCTTTCTTTTTCTGAGATTAGAAATTGCTATTATGAATGTTTTTTGAGACTGGCATGCTTCTGATTGGAAGAAACAGTTTCTGATAGTCTCCTATTGGTCTTTTTGATATGCTAATATGTTGGTTCAGTATGACTAGTTCATTGGTCCAGCTTATTCCTGTAATTTTGCTGATTGGTCCTTCTTTTTCTGTGATTAGAAACTGGTATCATGAATGGCTTTGAGAATGGTATGCCTCTGATTGGAAGAAATAGTTTCTAACAGTCTCCTATTTGTCATTTTGATATGCTAAACGGTTGGTTCAGTATGATCAGCTTATTGGTCCAGCTTCTTCCTAGATATCTGCTGAGTGGCTATCTGTCCTATTTTTAAGGAAATACACTGGTTAATGGGTGAGGATCTGAAGAAGGTTTTTACCAAAAGTGCTTATCCACCCTAGAACTTTGTTTTATGCTACCTGGATTTTTACTGTTTACATTAAAGAATTTGTTTTTTAATGTGACATGTTTGTCTCACAACAGCCTTGGTGGTATGTCTCATCTTTTTCCTGCATATAAGTAGGACCTGCTGGAGAGAGAGGTATGTATCCCAGACCCTACCCCCGTCTCTGGAACAGGCTCCTCATCCATATTAAGAGAGTTCCTCCCTAACCCAATTCAAGTGTAACTTGGACAACTGGATGGAGAACAGAAAATTCATCCCTAGTTTGGCACCTATGTCTCTAATGGATACAGGGAGCCTGTCAATGGTTCATTTCCCAGCCCATCCTTTAAATGTTTCATGTTGTAAGCCTCTGCTTGCACTTATCAAGGGTATCAGAACTTGTCAGAGATTTGGGATGCATGGCTAGGCTTAAAAATGCCCTGGTAGTCATAGGCTGGGCATCACTTCTTGTGCATATGGTTTGTAGAGTAGTATACATATGAATTTTGAGGATGGAGCAGTTCGGCTCCTTACTGCCATCAGATTTTTAGCATCATTTTAAAAGTGAAAGTCAGACTATTTGCTGCAGCACAAAGTTATTGGCACCGACTTTGTCTGCATATAAAACTAACAGGTGAATAAATCATTACATTTGAGTAGAACTAACAGGTAATTGGATTGGAAATTTCATTCTGTGAGGAGGCATCAGCCTCACTTATCCCTCACCACATGCATTGCTTATTTTTTTTAAGTGTGACATTCCATTATTGAAAAGTGTCACGATGTCACTGGCAAATCTGAATGCCAGTCAATCATGCATCATTTGCATATGACATTATGGCCAGTTGGCATGTCAGTCAGACAGACCACGCCTACTTCTGCACAGTATGAGGGATACTAGGATACAATTATGTCCTTCACTCTACAGTACAGTACACTGCCGTTTTGAATTACTTAAAAATGGTCTGTTTCATTCTGGTTCAACCTTGCACTAGAAAAAAATTACAACTAAGCTTCTGTGTTAAAAACTGGTTAAGTGTTATTGTCTGCTGTTTATGTTTAGTAATTATCTCAACAAGTGTTTACTGACATTTTGCTCTGGGATTCAGTGGTAGCACCTAATATTTTTTTCTACTGGGTCACTATCTACTCAGTCACTATCTTCCTTCATAGAGCAGAGGCTGCAGTTTCTACATCTGACCTTGATATTGCAAGAGCTCTGCCACAAGGCCCTACACCTACAAGGTCACTGAGAATTTTATCATTGTTTAATGTAAACTGATTTATCATGAAGAACCTTGCTGTTTATTAACTTTAATTAGTCAAATATATACCTGCTCTGTGAGTGAAAGTCTCTGTGAAATAGTCCATGCTCTGTAAGGACCCCTTACTAAGTTGGCCACTGCCCTCTTTTGCTTGACCAGTAGGCTATATTGCATATGCCAGTTATTTAGTCTCAGAAAATGACAGACAAACTGTTTTACTTGCATCTCTTTGTTAATTGTTTTCTTCTCACTATAAACTGATCTCAGTTATTAATATAGCAATAATCCACACCTGGGTGTGGGTAATGCTGGATTTACCCACGGTTGGCATGGTTTGGTCGCCCTCAGGACCAAACAAAGCCAACCGTGGCTAAATCCAGCATTGCCCACATCCAGAAGTGGGTTATTGCTATTATACAATGACATTACTTAAGAAAAAAAATAATTACTTTTCTTAAATAATGGCATTGTATAATGCCTCCTTGCTGCCCTTCCGCAGCTGTCTGGTATTCCGCGGAAGTTCTGATGTACTGCGCATGCCTACGCAGTACATCAGAGCTGTGGGCAAAAGCAACGGAGAAAGCAAGATCTCTATTGCTTTTTACTGTTTTGCTATGTTAAATGGGTTTAACATAGTGAGACAGCTTTAAAATAAGCAACGGAGATCTCCATTGCTTATTTTAAAGCTGTCTCACTATGTTAAACCCATTTAACATAGCGAGACAGGTTTAAAAAAAAAGCAACGGAGAAAGCAAGATCTCCGTTGCTTTTTACACACTGTGTCGCTATGTTAAAGGAGTTTAACATAGCGAGACAACTTTAAAAAAAGCAACAGAGATCTCCGTTGCTTTTTTTAAACCTGTGTCGCTATGTTAAACTCCTTTAACATAGCGAGACAGTGTTTTAAAAAAGACTTATACTAATGGAAAAAGTCTGGGCGACTGGACCTTTTTCCATTAGTATAAGTTGATTTACAACGTGCCCGCTGGCCAATCAGCGTGCACGTTTTGGAATATTAATGGGGGGGGGGGTCATGGTATAATTAACCTGAAGGTGGGATTGTCACTGTAGTAGAATGTATTGCTAAATATTCCCTCAGGGTTGTCTCCACTTACATTCCGTCACTATCTTTCTTCATAGAGCAGGTATGTGTCATATGTTATTACATTTCTATTTGTTTTAAGACTGTGTAAAATAATGTAAAGACTTGGGTAGTGTGCTATATTTGTAACACTTTCATTCAGATCAGATAAGCTTTATATATGCTGAGAGTGTTTCCCTTTAGCACAAATGTATGTAATGTGAGTTGCTGGTGTTCTGGTATATAATATAGATACATATATATATATATATATATATATATATATATAGATAGATACAGATCTAAATATAGATATAGATAGATAGATAGATAGTTAGATAGATAGACAGATAGATAGATACAGATAGAGATATAGATATTACACTGTTTTGATGTACTGTTGAATCCCATGAATGTTTTCTAAGTTATGGTGTTATATTGTGCTTATTGGTGTAGTGACATGTTCTGATACTTTGCTTGATGATGCTGTATATTTCAACTGCATTACTGTGGTTCTCTATCAGTACACTTCCTGCTAAAACTACTCTGTACGTTCATTCATACACTATCTTACTATCACTCTATCCATATATTTCCCATGTATGCTCTTGCTCTGATTTACTGTAGTTCTTCCTCCATCTCATTTTTGTAAAATACATATTAACTCTATTGCCTCAGTATAATTTAACAGCTTAGTAGAGTTTTTTTTCTTTCTTTCATTTCCAAGCCTGCAGTTACTGCACCCATCCATCCATCCACAATCCCTTTTTCCCATTTTTTTCACATGGGATCAGATCGGGGTGTCACTTTAACAGTGACAGTCATCTAGAGCAGAGGTTTATACTGCCAGGTTTCTAGCCCTGTCACTGTAATTCATTTAAACTAAACACTCACATGCACAGTCACACGTATGGTCAGTTTAGAGTGTTCAATCCACCTACTGTATGTGCCTTTGGAATGTGGGAGGATACTGAAGCACCCAGAGGAAACCCACATGAACACAGGGAGGACATGCAGACTCTGCACAGAAGGCACTCCTGCCAAGAATTGAACCATTACATCTGACATCGATATTGTAGACATTCTGCCACAAGGTCCTACAATACAAGCTTACTGAGACTTTTGTCATTGTTTAATGTAAGCATATTTATCTTGAACCTTGTTGTGTATTAATTTTAATCAAGTTGAATGCATGCCTACTCAGTGATTGAAATTCTTTGTGAAATAGTCTTTGTGCTCTAAGGACCCCTTACTAAGATGGCCACTGCCCCCTTTTGCTTGACCAGTAGACTATAGTGCATTTGCCAGTTATTTAGTCTCAGGAAATGACAGACAAACTGTTTTATTTGCATCTCTTTGTTAATTGCTTTGTTCTGGCTATAAATTGATTTCTCTCACTTATAAATTGACCTGAGGGTGGGAAGCCTGCTGCCCTCCCTCCAATTCCCACTCACTCCTTTTTACTGTAATATTATACTTCTCGCACACATATTTCACTTGTGACTCCTACTCCAAGACCCTCCCCAGTGACCCTACTACTTCTATACATGCATTTCTGTTATTTGTTTCCTACTCCCTATCTCTATTTAATTTTTAGCCCCATTCCCAAATATCTTTCTCCCTCCCATACTGCTTTACACTGTATCCGTTTATAATCACAACCCTCCCAAACAGTACCTATCTATTCCACATGGTATCTTTTTCTTTTCCCAAATAAAGCCTCATTTGTTATTATTTTGACTACATTATTATACTCTAGCCTTTAATACTTTTCTATTCCTTACATTCTAGAAAAGATGCCAGGACAACCTACCTCTCATCTTTTACAGAGAACACTTCTCTTCTTACCGATCCTCTTCCATCTCTCAGAATACACCATCACTGACTTTCCTACTGTCCTGCAACTTCTTGTTTCCTAGTTCATCACTACTTACCCGCTACCTGACATCTGTAAAATACAGACTCTGTACTTAATTATGCTACTGTTCAGCTTATCCTCTGTTCTTTTTCTCCTACTGTGCCATTTTTCATCCTACCACAACTCAATATTATCTATCACCATCTCTCCAACTCTGTCCCAACCACCTATCCATACTTCCTCTTTACACTCTCCACACATTGCCCCCAACCTATTTAATACGGTCCCTCACCTTAATTATTTATTTATTTATTTTATATTTGTTGACCGGGTTAGTCTGACTGAGCTGAAAAGCCCTTTTTCAGCGGAGGCCCGGGGAGAAAAGCTCCTTTACATTATACAGTAAATATAGCAGAAGTAATTTTCCAAAAGGTTTAACAAAAATTGTTTAAAAGGTGGCAATGAAAATAAAGATATATTTACTCCAAATACAGAGTGATTAATTGCACTTCAGCTCAAACCAAAACAAAATTAAGTGCAAGAATTCTCTCCAAAAAGCAAGTATGCATAATTTCCTCATATACTAAAATCCTTCTAGGAGGAGATATACACCCTAATCCTGGCCCCATCTACCACAATGAACACAAAAACAATTCCCGCCCACACACTTCTGTAATCCAACAACAGCCAATCCCCAGCCCTGGTGATCTAATTTTTGCTGCAATAAATGTTAGAAGTAGAAGAAATAAAACTGCTGAACTATATGCCTGGATCACTCAACATAAGTATGATGTTCTCACTGTAATTGAAACTTGGTTTAAACCACATAAATGGGTCTATATTATGTGATCAAAAAATGTGTTCATCGAACATGTTTTCACTGACACATAAACAGTGAAAACACTAATCACCGAATGGCCACTTCAGCAAATTTTTTTCCCAAGAGAAAAAAATTGCTTGGCTAAAGAAAAACAAAACAAACTCTCAAGCCCTACAAAGTGGGGGGGCTTTGCCCCCCAACCCCCTAACTAAATACGCTGACTCCAAGATCACACCACAGTAGGGAAAAGGGCAAATCCCCAACGATGGCCAAGTGCATTTTTTCCCCTGGGAAAAAAGATCGCTGAAGTGGCTGTTCGGAGATTAGTGTGTTCGCTGTTTATGTGTCGATGAAAATGTGTTTGAAGAACATATTTTTCAATCACATAATATAGGCCTGCATAAAAAACTCTGATGTTATACCTCATAGCTATAATATCATATCTACTGACTGTATAAAGAGGAAAGGTGGTGGTATTGCTTTAATATTTCCCAATACTTATCGCATTTCCCCTTATCAGCAAACCAACACCAATTTCAGTTTAGCAGAGCTTCTTATTGTTTTCCTCAAAATAAACAATTTATAAACAAACATGTATTACTGTCCTTTATTTATATCCCTCCTAGTGCCAATGTAGCTATAGTGGAAGATACCCTACATTGGATATCCATAACATTTCCACAAGAAAAAATATTACTAGATGATGTGAATGTCAACTGGTTGGACATAAACTCTAACTCCCCTACATCTAGCATGAACTTACATGGTTTCACACAACTAATTAATAGCTCCACAGATTACAGCTAGACATCAAATTCCTTATTAGACTGGATCCTATTATCAGACCCTAGCAAATACTCCACCACAAGTATAATGTCCGACTCTCTCAATGATCATCTCCCAATCTGTATGACTAGACATCTCACACATCCAGTTAAGCAGCATATTTATAAAACAACACATAAGCTTTCCAAGTTTAACCCAGAAATGTTCATTACTACACTATCAACTATTAATTGGAACTTCCTAAAAATCCTCCCCTTAGATGACGCCGTAATTGAATTCAGTATACCTTTTCTAAATATCCTAAATAGCTTTGCATGTCCTGGAAGGAAGAGACTAAAAACAAATAATGCTACTTGGCTTTCCAAAAAGTGTAGAATGCTAATGCAGGATACAGAAAATGTATAGAAAGAACGGCAAAAATATAAAACACCTCAATATCTTGATAACTTCAGAATGAGTCACAATCAGACTAAAAAGCAAATAAATGAAGACAATAAACTATACTATAATAACTTTCGGAATAATACTAAACAAACTCTAAAATATTTTGACATCCATTAAAGAAATCCCTGCCAAAACTTCAACCCAAACCCCTCTCCAGATAACTCACCACTTGAAGCTGCAATACATTTCAACTCTTATTTTCTAGATAGTATTGCATTCTAACCAAGGATTCTTCAACATTTAATCCCAACCCTGCCAAACAGGCACACATCACCACATCCACTTTCACCTTCAAACCTGTGCCCACATCCTATATAAAACTGTTGTTGAATTTAAACTGGGCTCTTCTTCAGCTGATGACCTTCCAAGTGAGTTCTTAAAATAGCAGCCAGTAGCATTGTCTATCCTTATAAACAGGTCAACCCAGGAGTCCCACGTTCCCTCTTTCTCTGGAAAAAGTCCCACATTATCCCTCTGCACAAAGGAGGAAATTCAACAGACATTGATAACTTTAGACCTACAGCAATCTTATTTCCCCTCACCAAATACTGGCATTAAGAAACAATTGCTAGACTATCTCCTGCAGGAAGAACTCTTTTCCTCTACACAATATGGCTTCTGTCCTTCCCATAGTACTAGCACTGCCCCTTTAACCTATATAGATACTGTCAATAAAGCTAGCGATAATATCAGACTCCTCTCTTCCTTATTTCTACAGTCGTCTATAGCCTTTGACACAGTTTGTTACAGCAAATTTCTACTTCAAATGTCCTCACTAGATCTTTCTCAGTCCACCCTTCTGTGGTTCTAAAGCTACCTTTCCAATAGGTATCAGTCAGTAAAATGGCACTCCACTCTCTCTCTTTACCTCCCAGTCACCACCAGTGTACCACAAGGCTCTGTCCTTGGTCCCCTCCTCTTTAACATTTTCACCAACACCCTCTATACTTCCACACAACAGGTCACCCTAATACAATACGCAGATGATTCCACTCTCATTTCACATCTGACAACAAGGTACATCTTCAAAAAATTACTCAAGAAGCTTTAACAGCCACTGAAACGTGACTTCGTAACTCACAACACATGCTCAACCCAAAAAAAGACCAAACTACAACTTTTTTCCCCAAATCCCTCTCTGGAAAAAACAAAATTTAAAGTCCTCTCTCTTGATAATACAGCCATTGAAGTCACTTCTCATAGTAAACTATTGGGGGTGACAGTGGATGATAATCTTACATTTGACCTGCATATAAAGAATTGCATAAGAAAAACTCATCAAAAACTAGGGATGCTTTACAGTGCCAAATCTTTCTCAGTGATGTAACTAAAACTACACTTGCCACTACTTATCTCCTCCCTACACTTCTTTAGGGCACTCCCATCCTTACTAACCTCCAGGCCTCACAAAAATTAAAACTTGTCCAATGCTATAACAAAGTTGCTAAATTTGCAGCTCATATCCTTCTCAGAACCCACCACTGTAGAGCACTGAAAAGCCTAAATTGGTTAGAACTGTCACACCAAATAACATAAACACAATTTCTTACCACCTGTAAAATTACCCAGCATCTATTTGCCTGCCCTACACTAAAAACATTCTACACAACTATGTTCTCATTTGCTCATTGCAATCCAGTGACCAAAAACTCCTGTCTACATACCTAGCAAATCTGCTGGGCACTGTCTGTAGTCATACAGGTTTGCTAAGACCTGGAATTCCTTACCTGCCTCCATCAGGTTATACCCTCCCTCCCATCTTTCAAAACCACTCTGAAAGACTTTCTAGCTAAAATCTGGCTCCTTCTTGCTCAAAACCAAGACCAAAACTATATCCCTAGATGTGAACAATGACCTTTTCATTCCTCATTCCTCCCTACTTTCTCTTTTTCACTTACTTCCTTACTGCTATCTAATTGTCTTCTTTGTCTTTCTCTCTAAATATACTATAAGCCTGTTTTCCCTCACTTCATATTGTAGTTCCTGTTTGTGTTAGACTAACTCACCTTTAATTTCTCTACAAACTGTCTAAAATTTCTCTAAATATTAAATGATGGTCATATGCCTTGTATCGATTCTTAACCAATGTTTTTATATTATGTCTAATTTGTTATAATTATTTTAACTGCAGATGTTTTTTTATTTATTTTTGAAGATTGCATAATTATTATTCTTAAAATGTTTTGTAATAATTTAGAGCTTTTCTCCCCGGGTGTCCCCTGAAAATGGCTTCCACCCAAACGCATTTTGCCAGTAGTGAAATGTCAATAAATAAACAAATACTGTATTAAACTCTGTTATCTTTCTGCTGTTAATGTGTAGCAAATAAATTAGCAGCTTTTTGCTGCAGAATTCAGTGAAAACAAATCATTTTTGCTTTTTGAACTGCACAGTTGTAGCAAGTACGTTTGTAGCGTGTTCCCTCCTGGCTAAGTGTTATTCTTTCTCTCTGCTGGTAATCTCTAGCATATATATTTGCATGTTTCTCCTGGCTTCTGCTGAAGGTTTCAGTTGAAGTACCTGATTTTATGTTTTATGAACAGCACAGTTACTGGCTAGTCCAGTCAATTGTTAATAATATGAGACAGTCCTGTTTGTGAAAAAGAGTTAGGTGACTGCCTATTTTTTTGATATGTTAAAAACTCAAGCTGCTTATTTTAAAGTGCTTAAATGTCACACTTACAGACTGTATGTTGTGTAACAAACAGTGGGAACTAAATGACTAAATGAGAAGGGCATGCTACCTATCCTTCTAAAAATCTGTAAACATCCGTCTCAGTAATTCCAAACGTGCATACCAATACATCTCTTTGTTCGTTACTTTTATTTTTCTTCCGTCCTTCTAAACTGTGGAAGTCTCAGTTTTAGTAATCTCAGACTTGCATACCCAGACTTATGTCCTGTTACTTCCTTATTTTCATGTTTAAAGGCTATAAAGCAGAAATGCACAACTGTAAAATATAGTACACTGCTTATGTTTGCAAAACATTACTTAATGCTGCACAGAAAAGACAAATAGTACTTTATCTGCTTAGTTCAACATCAAACAATCCTAATTATTTTAATCTCTCTCTCTCTCTCTGTCTTTCTTTATCCCAGTGTCCTGAGCACATAGTATGTCTGGCAATTGCTGCTGTAAACTGCTACAAAAGTTAACATAATCTCACTACCAAAGGAACTTCTACAGCTGAATTTCACCTCCAATTGCAAAAGTTCAAAAGAAGCAATACCTTCAATTAAAACCTATGTAAGGCAGTTTTCAAAAGTCAAATTAAATGTAATAAAATATCTTGTTTTCCTTCACTTCTGCATTAGTGTGTTCGGTACCGTTGTATGAAATCTGCTGGAGGGACACTCCCTCTCCTCCAACCACACCCACAGACCTTTTACTGCTGAAGGTGAAGCTAAATTAATACTTTAGCATCTTTTACTCTAGCAGTGTAAAATTTCCCTGGAAACCCAGTAAAAGACCATAACACTAAAAGGTACCTACGTATTATCGCAACCAGATTTTTGCGGGAATAGTGGTTGCTTCCCTCTCCTTGAATCTGGTCGTCAGTGTTGTAAAAATGTGAACTAATGTGTTCTCTTTACCACTGAAATTTGTTTTGTGCAGTCTTATCAATAAAAAGTAGAAAACAGAGTGTTCTGGTTTCTTTATTTCTCATCACACAGAAAGAACAAACCACTGAATGAGCAGTCTGCATCGTTACAGCATGATGAGGACATACCCATTAGTGACAGTATAGATGATGAGGACATACCCATTAGTGATGGTATAGATGAGGACATACCCATTAGTGACGGTATAGTTGATAAGGACATACCCATTAGTGATGGTATAGATGAACAGGACATACCCATTAGTGACGGTAAAGATGATGAGGACATACCCATTAGTGATGGTATAGATGATGAGGACATACCCATTAGTGATGGTATAGATGAGGACATACCCATTAGTGACGGTATAGTTGATAAGGACATACCCATTAGTGATGGTATAGATGAACAGGACATACCCATTAGTGATGGTATAGATGATGAGGACATACTCATTAGTGATTGTATGGATGAGGACATACCCATTAGTGACAGTATAGATGATGAGGACGCACCTATTAGTGACGGTATAGATGATGAGGACATACCCATTAGTGACGGTATAGATGAGGACATACCCATTAGTGACGGTAAAGATGATGAGGACATACCCATTATTGATGGTATAGATGATGAGGACATACCCATTAGTGACGGTATAGATGATGAGGACATACGCATTAGTGGCGGTATAGATGAGGATCTACCCATTAGTGACAGTATAGATGATGAGGTCATACCCATTAGAGATGGTATAGATGAAAAGAACATACCCATTAGTGATGGTAAAGATGAACAGGACATACCCATTAGTGATGGTATAGCTGATGAGGACATACCCATTAGTGACGGTATAGATGAGGACATACCCATTAGTGACGGTAAAGATGATGAGGACATACGCATTAGTGGCAGTATAGATGAGGACATACCCATTAGTGACGGTAAAGATGATGAGGACATACCCATTAGTGATGGTATAGATGAGGACATACCCATTAGTAATGGTATAGATGATGACGACATACCCATTGGTGATGGTATAGATGATGAGGACACACCCATTAGTGACGGTATAGACGAGGACATACCCATTAGTGACGGTATAGATGATGAGGACTTACCCACTAGTGATGGTATAGATGAACAGGACATACCCATTAGTGATGGTATAGATGATGAGGACACACCCATTAGTGATGGTATAGATGAGGACATATCCATTAGTGATGGTATAGATGAACAGGACGTACCCATTAATGACAGTATAGATGATGAGGACACACCCATTAGTGACAGTATAGATGAGGACATACCCATTAATGACGGTATAGATGAACAGGACGTACCCATTAATGACAGTATAGATGATGAAGACATACCCATTAGTGACGGTATAGATGATGAGGACCTACTCATTAGTGATGGTATAGATGATGAGGACATACCCATTAGTGACAGTATAGATGATGAGGACATACCCATTAGTGATGGTATAGATGAGGACATACCCATTAGTGATGGTATAGATGATGACGACATACCCATTAGTGATGGTATAGATGATGAGGACATACTCATTAGTGAAGGTATAGATGAGGACATACCCATTAGTGATGGTATAGATTAACAGGACGTACCCATTAGTGACAGTATAGATGATGAGGACATATCCATTAGTGATGGTATAGATGATGAGGACCTACTCGTTAGTGATGGTATAGATGAGGACATACCCATTAGTGATGGTATAGATAATGAGGACATACCCATTAGTGATGGTATAGATGAGGACATACCCATTAGTGACAGTATAGATGATGAGAACATACCCATTAGTGACTGTATAGATGAACAGGACATACCCATTAGTGACGGTATAGCTGATGAGGACATACCCATTAGTGATGGTATAGATGATGAGGACATACCCATCAGTGATGGTATAGATGAGGACGTACCCATTAGTGACAGTATAGATGATGAGGACATACCCATTAGTGACTGTATAGATGAACAGGACATACCCATTAGTGATGGTATAGATGATGAGGACATACCCATTAGTGATGGTATAGATGATAAGAGCATACCCATTAGTGATGGTATAGATGATGATGTTATTCAAGTAAATGTAGCTAAATCCAAATCCTTTGGTAAAAGGTAAGATGCTGTTTATATTAATACTGCAGTGTACATGTCAATAGCTGCGGTGGTGGTGCTGCGGTAGCATTGTCGCCTAACAGTAAGACGTTGTCCTGTTCGATTCTCAACTAAAGTGTCTTCTGTGTGGAGACATGCGTGAATGGGCGTACCTTCGTTGAAGGATGTGCGTCAGGCCTGGCAAGTCGGTACGTAAAAATCTACTGCCAATCATTGGCGGACCGGAGTTCCACTGTGGTGACCCCTAACCGGGAAAAGCCGAAAGATACAACATGTCGATTTCAAGTAATACTGAAAACATTCAGTTAGTCCGTGACAGAGCAGCCATGACAATTCAAGCATGCGTGTGTCATGTATGCCAAACAGGAAGAGGTGTTTTTCATTAATTTTTACTCCTGAAGGTAATCCAAATGTTTTATTCGGCAATAAGGAGTCAGAATAACACCTCTCAGTGTTTCCTGCACTTGTTTGAACTCAACCATGCACATTTTGCAACCGTGAAAATCTTGTTGCGAAAATATGTAAGTACCCACTAAAATTAAATAATGTGACTCATGTTGGTAATCAGTTGCTAATGTCCTCTCCTGCTCAGCTGGTGAACATGGGAATATTGAGGCAATGTTACAATTGCCTCATGTACACAGACAACCCTCTCCTCCTCCCACAAAACACAAATACATGCGAGAGATGCAACTATACAGCCAAACTGGAGGCTGAGCTCTCTCAACATTGGACTGGCAAGACCAGACAGGAGGAGAAGGTAACCACACACACTATAGACCCAGTCTCACATAATACCATCTCAACCTCAAATCATACACATAAACACACAAAGACATACTCAGAGGCTCTGATCAAAAATCTACCAAAACAGCAGAGGCCAACAAAGCAGACACCCAAACAACCACCACCTCAGAACACAACACCTGCAACACATAGACCACACAGTCAGAGTGTCAAGCAGTCACAGCCCTTAAGGCCAAACACAATGCCAGACACACTAGTCATTGGTGACTCCATAGTCAGACACACTGACGTCCCGCTCACCAGACTGAGTAAGGAGAAGGTCACAGTAAGCTGCCTGTCAGGCGCTAGAATCCGCCACATTACGCAAGCACTCAGGTCTCTCAACAGCAGGTACAAGTACGACTCAATCATTGTCCACGCTGGTGTAAATGACCTGAGACGTACCTCCTTGGACTACATGAAAAGAGACATTGAGGAGCTCTCTGATTATGTAGCCCAAGCAGGTATGACCCTGACCTTGAGCAGTATCCTACCTTCACCAAGAATGATGCCACAATACAGAGATAAGATGATCAGCTTTAACAATTGGCTTAAACTCTGGTGTCATTCAAAGGGGATCCAATGTCTGTCTGCCTGAGATGACATGCTGGACAAGCCACGCTGCTTCGCAAGGGACGGCTTGCACCTGTCACCCCTGGGATTCCGGATTTTGGCAAAGGCTCTTGCCACCCCCATAGTGCCTTTTTTAGGCAAGGCCCAAATTCTAAACCTACCACCCTAGAACACAACAAAGAAAAAAAACTAAGGGTAATGCTGCTCAATGCCAGAAGTCTCAACCTCAAGATGCACGCACTCGAGGCCCTTCTCAGTATGGAGAACATCAATGTCTGTGCTGTGACAGAAACCTGGTTCAAGGCTCCTGAGAGCACCCCAGCACTATCAGGTTTTACCTCATATCATGCGTTCCGGCCCCAAAATCCGGACAATACCAAGAAAGGAGGGGGGGTATCCATATTCATCAAGGACACCCACACCTCAAGATTGGTGGCAACGCACGATGCATCGGAAACCATCCAGGTGCAATTAACCATAGGCAAGACTGCTCTGCAATTTGTAGCATGTTACAGGCCACCCTCGCAAACTCAGGAACCTCACATGGCTTTCCTGAAAACACTGGAGGGGATAAATGTATCTCCGAACACCATCATACTAGGTGACTTCAACTACCCTAATATAGACTGGGAACACTACTCAAGCCCAAACACTCTAGCCCAAAAGTTCCTGGAATTCATAAACTCAAATGCCATGGAACAACTAGTCACCATCCCCACAAGAGGAGAAAACATACTTGATCTCATCATCACGAACATGGGAGCCCAATGTTCAACACCGGAAGTATACCCCTCACTGGTGAGATCAGATCACAAACTAATCTCGCTGGAGGTCCTCATCCCGCCCCCACCTGAAATAAAAAAGACCACAGTAAAGAACTTCTCGAAAGCCGACTTCACACTTCTAAAGACTAGTGTGGTCTCCTTTAAGGCCCCCGAGCCAGCAGTAAACATTACTCAAACCGCTGAATCACTTACAAATGCCTTCTACCAGCACCTGCAGGGCTGCATGGATCAGGCAATCCCAAGCAAAGCAAAGACTCTTTGTACCAAAGGCAAGCGTCCAGTCTGGTGGACCCCAGCCATAAACAAACTCTACAACAAAAGGAGAAAGCTACTACAAGATAGAGCAAAATCCTTAAAAGGTAAGACACCGCTGATCACTATAAGTAAAAATCTAAGAGCTCTCATAAAATCATCCAAAGCTAATTTTGAGAGAAAAATAGCTAAGGACTCTAAAGACAACCATAAGGCATTCTTTAGCTATGTCAGAAACCTAGGAGGAAACTCCCAGATATGCTCAGAATTAGTTCAAAATGATGTGAAGATTACTGATCCTACAGACATTGCCAACATACTGGCTGACAGGTTCAGTGCAAACTTCTCCCCTCCCCCAAAAGGAGAGATATCTATACCAAATGATTGTAGCCCCCCAAACATCTCTAACGCCCAGGTGAGAACTGCTCTCTCCAAGGCAAAGAACACAGCATCCATGGGACCTGATGGTGTCCCCGGCTGTGTGCTCCACAAACTCAACGAGGAATTAAACCCGCAGTTAGGACAGCTGTTTAATCTTAGTCTCACCTCCGGATACGTACCCAGGGAGTGGCGCACAGCGACTGTGGTCCCACTTCACAAAGGCGGTGCCTCCACCGACCCTGGAAATTACCGTCCCATTAGCTTGACAAGCCTTATCTGCAAAGCCATGGAGAGGATCATAATGGATCTCATAAATAAAGACACAGGGAATTTGCAGACTTTGGATCCAACCCAGTTTGGCTTTGTCAAAGGCAGATCATGCCTTTTAAACTTGGTTGACTTTTTCGAAACAGTCACCAAGGCCATTGATGAGGGGAAGGCAGTCCATACAGCCTACCTAGACCTGGCGAAGGCTTTTGATACAATACCCCACTCGGGTATCATTGAAAAACTCATCAACTTAAATGTAAACCCATACATTACAAGATGGGTTGCAAACTGGCTGAGTGACAGAACCCACAGGGTCAGAGTTGCTGGCGCCATGTCAGACTCAAAGCCTGTCACAAGTGGTGTCCCACAGGGCTCAGTCCTGGGCCCACTCTTGTTTGGCATCTACTTTTCTGAAGTACAAGCAAACACAGGAGGGTTATGGCTGACAAAGTTTGCAGATGACTGCAAACTGGGCGCTGTAGTCGAAAACACATCTGACACAGATATCCTTCAGAAGGGTCTCACAGAAACGGATAACTGGTGCCAGAGCCATGGCCTAAAGTTAAATGCCAAGAAATGCATAGTCATACCCTTCGGGAAAAACAAGGTTACCCCTAGCTACCTTATAGGTGGCAATCCACTGATCACAGAAGAAGTTATCAGGGACCTGGGGACCCAGGTTGACAGTAGCCTTTCATTCAACACTCATATTGCTAAAGTAGTTAGGAAGATCTTCTACATTGCCCACCTTATCATGAAGGGATTCACATCTAGATCAAGGGAGGTCATAGTCTCCCTATACTCATCACTCATCAGACCAATGATTGAGTACAATGCCCCATTCGGAATGTATTTGACCCGACACTTGCAGCAGCTGGAGAGGCCACAAAAGTTCCTCACCAAAAGGATAAAGGGTCTCAAAAATCTGTCTTATGCTGCCCGACTGAAAGAACTCCAGCTCTATTCAGTTGCTTACCGCTTGCTCAGAGGTGACCTGTGCCTGACATACAAGGCCATGTCAAACCCAGATTTGATGAACATGCTTCACCTCAAAAAATCTAGATCCCTCAGAGCCACAAGGGCGGGAGACTTAAACCTCGACATGGTTATTAATAGGACGTGCTGGAGGGATAGATTCATCACCCAAAGACTCCCTATGCTGTGGAACAAAATCCCGGTATATGTGAGGCAGAGCACCTCGCTGGCCTTGTTCAAGAGGAATCTTGACCAATGGATGGGAGATCGCAGATATACCCCAGGGGTTACCTCAGTGTCACTGCTTGACAGAGGCACAGCAAAATAATGGGCATAGTTTCTCCAAACTAAAGGGGTGGCGTAAGCCACAAAACTATGGGCTAGGCTTGTAAATGCCCTCGGGCAGATAGCCTAGTATGAACCTATGAACCTATGAACCTATGTCAAGTATTTAGAGTTCAAAATCTGTGTCTTTGTATCCATAAACATTCTACGTCACTGATTGTTTTGGGTGGTAAACCATCTGTGTTTGAGGAGAGTAACTGCATTACATTGAAATACCTGAATGGCCCTTCCCTCATCTCAGTTGTTCTCCAACTACTCAAGCCTTTGGGGCTCCAAATTCAAAATCACTTCTCTACCCCATGACCCAAGTGAACTCCGCTCCATCTAGCTGCTTCGCTTTACTGTAAGGCACATTGCATTTCATTCTGGTTCATCCTTGTACTAGAAACAATTACAAATAAGAATATACTGTGTTACAAACTGTTTAAGTGCTGTTTCTTTCCGCTATTAATGGCTAGCAGATGTATCATCAAGTTTCTACTGAATTTTTGCTGTAGGATTCAGTGGTAGCACCTCATTTTTTTACTGTATTAAACTCTAAATGTTATATATTTGCTGTTAACGTGTAGCAAATATATTTGCAAGTTCTTCCTAGCATTTACTTACTTATTTATTTACTGGAATTTGTTTACCGGGATAATCTACTGGGCCATTAAGAGCCCATTTTCAGTGGAGGCCCATGGAGAAAAGCTCCACAAAAAAATAAAAATAAAAAAAACATGAACATGCAAGAGAATGTCACAATATAATAATTTACAAAGTATATGCCACAGGTGTGAAATTGACATTTAGACAGCATACAGGTAAAACAAAAGTTGTCTGTTAGGTACAACTAAATACAAAAACTGCAGAAGAAGAGACTAAAAGGCTAAACATTGTATTAAGTAACTGCAAAAGTGCAGTTATCACCAGACATTTAGTAGATAATGATCATTGAGGTAGGAATATCTTCATGAAGTAGTGACAGTCAGGTTTTAGAGGGAGGAGGCTTAGTACAAGTGCAGTTCCAGATAAAGAAAGGTAATGCCATAAAGAATTTTTAAATGAAGTATGATTCTGATTGGTTCTTCTTATTAATGGTAGGTCATTCCAGGCTCTAGATACAGAACACGAGTAAAGAAGATGGCCAGCAGTTAAGTTTGGCTTGTAGACCTGCAATAGGTGTTGCTTTTCCTGATCTGAGGGACCTTTTAGGATGGTAGTAACTAAATAATCAAGTAAGAGCAGGACAGTCTAATGGTTTATAAATTATTTTATGTTCAGTTGTTAATTGCAAGTAGGAGAGACAGTGTGGAAGTTCAAGCCAGTTTAGGGAGTGTAGAGCTGTGCAGTGATGGGTAGAATGTTTTAGATTAGTAACAAACTTGGAGATCTTGTGATAACATGTTTCAAGCTTTGTTTTAGGGAGGATTGTAGGTTAGTAAGTAAAGGGGCCCCATAGATGAGAGAGGGAAGTAAATAAGTGGCAGCAAGGGCTTGTTTGGTGGACAGGATAAGGAAGTGTTTGTATAGGTAACCACAAAAGCCAGTAAATGCCAAATCTTTTATTCAAATACATGATAGCTCTAGTGCTTCGGCCAACTGGCCTTCAAGGAGTCAATAATTACCCACTCTTAAATAATCATTTCAGGTAAAATACAAGCTAAATCAATTAAAAAACATCCAATCCATTCACTCATTCTATTATAACAACAACTTCCAATTGCAGTCTACATTCAAACTAACAGATGTCAGTGGAAGTGCTTGTGCCTGTAAAGAATGCCTAGCTTTTTGCATGTTTGTTGATGTTGTGATGAATATACAGGTCAAATTTTTGATTTTCATCTATTACTAGTCCTAGTAGTTTAGTGTTGGTAACAACCTCGATTATGGTATTGCTTTGAGAAAGTATGGTGAACTGGGCATTGTTTATGGAAGTTTTCTTAGAGGTAAATTGGATTAACTAGGTTTTGTTAGGATTAAGGGACAGATGATTATTGTATAACCAGGTCTCTATGGAAGTAAAGGCCAGTTAGGTAATTTGTTGAAGATCAGGCATACACCCAGCAGAACATATAATAGTAAAATCATCTGTATATTGTACGAAACATCCTGGACTAAATGAGGACTAGAAACTATTAATAACAATACTGAAAAGGCAGGGTCCTAATATAGAGCCTTAGGGAATACCAGTGGGGGTGTGAAATTATGGAGAGATGGAGTTTAGCCAATTAACTGCCTGTTGTCTGTCTGATATGTAACTTGAGAACCAGCTCAGAGAGGAGGGGGGGAGACTAACCTTTTGAGAGTTGGGTTAGACATAGGAGGTGAGAGACTGTATCAAAGGCTTCTGATAAGTCAAGAAATAGGGAGGAAACCATTTTCCCTGAGTCACGGGGATATCAAGGTGGCCATAGCAATATGATTTGGTCTAAATCCATGTTGTGTGGATGATAGGATATGGTTACTAAGGATAACATTTAGCAGTTGTTAAAGCCATGTTGTGTGGCTGATAGGATATGGTTACTAAGGATAACATTTAGCAGTTGTTAAATCCATGTTGTGTGGATGATAGGATATGGTTACTAAGGATAATGTTTAGCACTTGCTAAATCTGTGTTGTGCGGACAATAGGATATGGTTACTAAGGATAACATTTAGCAGGTGTTAAATCCATGTTGTGTGGACAATAGGATATGGTTACTAAGGATAACATTTAGCAGTTGTTAAATCCATGTTGTGTGGACGATAGGATATGGTTACTAAGGATAACGTTTAGCAGTTGTTAAATCCATGTTGTATGGACAATAGGATATGGTTACTAAGGATAACTTTTAGCAGTTGTCAAATCCATGTTGTGTGGAGGATAGGATATGGTTACTAAGGATAACGTTTAGCAGTTGTTAAATCCATGTTGTGTGGATGATAGGATATGGTTACTAAGAATAATGTTTAGCAGTTGTTAAATCCATGTTGTGTGGATGATTGGATATGGTTACTAAGGATAACGTTTAACAGTTGTTAAATCCATGTGTGGAAGATAGGATATGGTTACCAAGGATAACATTTAGCAGTTGTTAAATCCATGTTGTGTGGATGATAGGATATTGTTACTAAGGATAACATTTAGCAGTTGTTAAATCCATGTTGTGTGGACGATAGGATATGGTTACTAAGGATAACGTTTAGCAGTTGTTAAATCCATGTTGTGTGGATGATAGGATATGGTTACTAAGGATAACGTTTAGCAGTTGTTAAATCCATGTTGTGTGGATGATAGGATATGGTTACTAAGGATAACGTTTAGCAGTTGTTAAATCCATGTTGTGTGGACGATAGGATATGGTTACTAAGGATAACGTTTAGCAGTTGTTAAATCCATGTTGTGTGGACGATAGGATATGGTTACTAAGGATAATGTTTAGTAGGTGTTAAATCCATGTTGTGTGGACGATAGGATATGGTTACTAAGGATAACATTTAGCAGTTGTTAAATCCATGTGTGGAGGATAGGATATGGTTACTAAGGATAATGTTTAGCAGTTGTTAAATCCATGTTGTGTGGACAATAGGATATGATTACTAAGGATAACATTTAGCAGTTGTTACATCCATGTTGTGTGGATGATAGGATATGGTTACTAAGGATAACGTTTAGCAGTTGTTAAATCCATGTTGTGTGGACGATAGGATATGGTTACTAAGGATAACGTTTAGCAGTTGCTAAATCTGTGTTGTGCGGACGATAGGATATGGTTACTAAGGATAACATTTAGCAGGTGTTAAATCCATGTTGTGTGGACAATAGGATATGGTTACTAAGGATAACATTTAGCAGTAGTTAAATCATGTTGTGTGGAGGATAGGATATGGTTACTAAGGATAACGTTTAGCAGTTGTTAAATCCATGTTGTGTGGACGATAGGCTGTGGTTACTAAGGATAACGTTTAGCAGTTGTTAAATCCATGTTGTATGGACAATAGGATATGGTTACTAAGGATAACTTTTAGCAGTTGTCAAATCCATGTTGTGTGGAGGATAGGATATGGTTACTAAGGATAACGTTTAGCAGTTGTTAAATCCATGTTGTGTGGATGATAGGATATGGTTACTAAGGATAACGTTTAACAGTTGTTAAATCCATGTTGTGTGGATGATAGGATATGGTTACTAAGGATAACATTTAGCAGTTGTTAAATCCATGTTGTGTGGATGATAGGATATGGTTACTAAGGATAATGTTTAGCAGTTGTTAAATCCATGTTGTGTGGATGATAGGATATGGTTACTAAGGATAACATTTAGCAGTTGTTAAATCCATGTTGTGTGGATGATAGGATATGGTTACTAAGGATAACATTTAGCAGTTGTTAAATCCATGTTGTGTGGAGGATAGGATATGGTTACTAAGGATAACGTTTAGCAGTTGTTAAATCCATGTTGTGTGCACGATAGGATATGGTTACTAAGGATAACATTTAGCAGTTGTTAAATCCATGTTGTGTGGATGATAGGATATGGTTACTAAGGATAACATTTAGCAGTTGTTAAATCCATGTTGTGTGGATGATAGGATATGGTTACTAAGGATAATGTTTAGCAGGTGTTAAATCCATGTTGTGTGGACGATAGGATATGGTTACTAAGGATAGCATTTAGCTGTTGTTAAATCCATGTGTGGAGGATAGGATATGGTTACTAAGGATAATGTTTAGCAGTTGTTAAATCCATGTTGTGTGGATGATAGGATATGGTTACTAAGGATAACGTTTAGCAGTTGTTAAATCCATGTTGTGTGGACGATAGGATATGGTTACTAAGGAGAATGTTTAGCAGTTGTTAAATCCATGTTATGTGGACTATAGGATATGGTTACTAAGAATAATGTTTAGCAGTTGTTAAATCCATGTTGTGTGGATGATAGGATATGGTTACTAAGGATAACGTTTAGCAGTTGTTAAATCCATGTTGTGTGGATGATAGGATATGGTTACTAAGGATAACATTTAGCAGTTGTTAAATCCATGTTGTGTGGATGATAGGATATGGTTACTAAGGATAACATTTAGCAGTTGTTAAATCCATGTTGTGTGGACGATAGGATATGGTTACTAAGGATAACGTTTAGCAGTTGTTAAATCCATGTTGTGTGGATGATAGGATATGGTTACTAAGGATAATGTTTAGCAGGTGTTAAATCCATGTTGTGTGGACGATAGGATATGGTTACTAAGGATAACATTTAGCAGTTGTTAAATCCATGTTGTGTGGAGGATAGGATATGGTTACTAAGGATAATGTTTAGCAGTTGTTAAATCCATGTTGTGTGGATGATAGGATATGGTTACTAAGGATAACGTTTAGCAGTTGTTAAATCCATGTTGTGTGGATGATAGGATATGGTTACTAAGGAGAATGTTTAGCAGTTGTTAAATCCATGTTATGTGGACGATAAGATATGGTTACTAAGAATAATGTTTAGCAGTTGTTAAATCCATGTTGTGTGGATGATAGGATATGGTTACTAAGGATAACGTTTAACAGTTGTTAAATCCATGTGTGGAAGATAGGATATGGTTACCAAGGATAACATTTAGCAGTTGTTAAATCCATGTTGTGTGGATGATAGGATATTGTTACTAAGGATAACATTTAGCAGTTGTTAAATCCATGTTGTGTGGATGATAGGATATGGTTACTAAGGATAACGTTTAGCAGTTGTTAAATCCATGTTGTGTGGATGATAGGATATGGTTACTAAGGAAAACATTTAGCAGGTGTTAAATCCATGTTGTGTGGAGGATAGGATATGGTTACTAAGGATAATGTTTAGCACTTGTTAAATCCATGTTGTGTGGAGGATAGGACATGGTTATAAGGATAACGTTTAGCAGTTGTTAAATCCATGTTGTGTGGACGATAGGATATGGTTACTAAGGATAACATTTAGCAGTTGTTAAATCCATGCTGTGTGGACGATAGGATATGGTTACTAAGGATAATGTTTAGCAGTTGCTAAATCCATGTTGTGTGGATGATAGGATAGGGTTACTAAGGATAACATTTAGCAGTTGTTAAATCCATGTTGTGTGGATGATAGTATATGGTTACTAAGGATAACATTTAGCAGTTGTTAAATCCATATGTGGAGGATAGGATATGGTGACTAAGGATAATGTTTAGCAGTTGTTAAATCCATGTTGTGTGGACGATAGGATATGGTTACTAAGGATAACGTTTAGCAGTTGTTAAATCCATGTTGTGTGGACGATAGGATATGGTTACTAAGGATAACATTTAGCAGTTGTTAAATCCATGTTGTGTGGATGATAGGATATGGTTACTAAGGATAATGTTTAGCAGTTGTTAAATCCATGTTGTGTGGACGATAGGATATGGTTACTAAGGATAACATTTAGCAGTTGTTAAATCCATGTTGTGTGGATGATAGGATATGGTTACTAAGGATAACGTTTAGCAGTTGTTAAATCCATGTTGTGTGGACGATAGGATATGGTTACTAAGGATAACATTTAGCAGTTGTTAAATCCATGTTGTGTGGACGATAGGATATGGTTACTAAGGATAATGTTTAGCAGTTGTTAAATCCATGTTGTGTGGATGATAGGATATGGTTACTAAGGATAACATTTAGCAGTTGTTAAATCCATGTTGTGTGGATGATAGGATATGGTTACTAAGGATAACATTTAGCAGTTGTTAAATCCATGTTGTGTGGATGATAGGATATGGTTACTAAGGATAACGTTTAGCAGTTGTTAAATCCATGTTGTGTGGATGATAGGATATGGTTACTAAGGATAATGTTTAGCAGTTGTTAAATCCATGTTGTGTGGACGACAGGATATGGTTACTAAGGATAACATTTAGCAGTTGTTAAATCCATGTTGTGTGGACAATAGGATATGGTTACTAAGGATAATGTTTAGCAGTTGCTAAATCCATGTTGTGTGGATGATAGGATAGGGTTACTAAGGATAACATTTAGCAGTTGTTAAATCCATGTTGTGTGGATGATAGTATATGGTTACTAAGGATAACATTTAGCAGTTGTTAAATCCATGTTGTGTGGACGATAGGATATGGTTACTAAGGATAACGTTTAGCAGTTGTTAAATCCATGTTGTGTGGATGACAGGATATGGTTACTAAGGATAACGTTTAGCAGTTGTTAAATCCATGCTGTGTGGACAATAGGATATGGTTACTAAGAATAACGTTTAGCAGTTGTTAAATCCATGTTGTGTGGACGATAGGATATGGTTACTAAGGATAATGTTTAGCAGGTGTTAAATCCATGTTGTGTGGACGATAGGATATGGTTACTAAGGATAATGTTTAGCAGTTGTTAAATCCATGTTGTGTGGACGATAGGATATGGTTACTAAGGATAACGTTTAGCAGTTGTTAAATCCATGTTGTGTGGATGATAGGATATGGTTACTAAGGATAACATTTAGCAGTTGTTAAATCCATGTTGTGTGGACGATAGGATATGGTTACTAAGGATAACGTTTAGCAGTTGTTAAATCCATGTTGTGTGGATGATAGGATATGGTTACTAAGGATAACGTTTAGCAGTTGTTAAATCCATGTTGTGTGGATGATAGGATATGGTTACTAAGGATAACATTTAGCAGTTGTTAAATCCATGTTGTGTGGATGATAGGATATGGTTACTAAGGATAACATTTAGCAGTTGTTAAATCCATGTTGTGTGGATGATAGGATATGGTTACTAAGGATAACGTTTAGCAGTTGTTAAATCCATGTTGTGTGGATGATAGGATATGGTTACTAAGGATAACATTTAGCAGTTGTTAAATCCATGTTGTGTGGATGATAGGATATGGTTACTAAGGATAACGTTTAGCAGTTGTTAAATCCATGTTGTGTGGACGATAGGATATGGTTACTAAGGATAACATTTAGCAGTTGTTAAATCCATGTTGTGTGGACGATAGGATATGGTTACTAAGGATAACATTTAGCAGTTGTTAAATCCATGTTGTGTGGACGATAGGATATGGTTACTAAGGATAATGTTTAGCAGTTGTTAAATCCATGTTGTGTGGACAATAGGATATGGTTACTAAGGATAACATTTAGCAGTTGTTAAATCCATGTTGTGTGGATGATAGGATATGGTTACTAAGGATAACGTTTAGCAGTTGTTAAATCCATGTTGTGTGGATGATAGGATATGGTTACTAAGGATAACGTTTAGCAGTTGTTAAATCCATGTTGTGTGGACGATAGGATATGGTTACTAAGGATAACATTTAGCAGTTGTTAAATCCATGTTGTGTGGATGATAGGATATGGTTACTAAGGATAACATTTAGCAGTTGTTAAATCCATGTTGTGTGGATGATAGGATATGGTTACTAAGGATAATGTTTAGCAGTTGTTAAATCCATGTTGTGTGGACGATAGGATATGGTTACTAAGGATAACATTTAGCAGTTGTTAAATCCATGTTGTGTGGATGATAGGATATGGTTACTAAGGATAACATTTAGCAGTTGTTAAATCCATGTTGTGTGGATGATAGGATATGGTTACTAAGGATAACGTTTAGCAGTTGTTAAATCCATGTTGTGTGGATGACAGGATATGGTTACTAAGGATAACATTGAGCAGTTGTTAAATCCATGTTGTGTGGATGATAGGATATGGTTACTAAGGATAACATTTAGCAGTTGTTAAATCCATGTTGTGTGGATGATAGGATATGGTTACTAAGGATAACATTTAGCAGTTGTTAAATCCATGCTGTGTGGACGATAGGATATGGTTACTAAGGATAATGTTTAGCAGTTGCTAAATCCATGTTGTGTGGATGATAGGATAGGGTTACTAAGGATAACATTTAGCAGTTGTTAAATCCATGTTGTGTGGATGATAGTATATGGTTACTAAGGATAACATTTAGCAGTTGTTAAATCCATATGTGGAGGATAGGATATGGTGACTAAGGATAATGTTTAGCAGTTGTTAAATCCATGTTGTGTGGACGATAGGATATGGTTACTAAGGATAACGTTTAGCAGTTGTTAAATCCATGTTGTGTGGACAATAGGATATGGTTATTAAGGGTAACATTTAGCAGTTGTTAAATCCATGTTGTGTGGATGATAGGATATGGTTACTAAGGATAACATTTAGCAGTTGTTAAATCCATGTTGTGTGGATGATAGGATATGGTTACTAAGGATAACGTTTAGCAGTTGTTAAATCCATGTTGTGTGGATGACAGGATATGGTTACTAAGGATAACATTTAGCAGTTGTTAAATCCATGTTGTGTGGATGATAGGATATGGTTACTAAGGATAACATTTAGCAGTTGTTAAATCCATGTTGTGTGGACGATAGGATATGGTTACTAAGGATAACGTTTAGCAGTTGTTAAATCCATGTTGTGTGGATGATAGGATATGGTTACTAAGGATAACATTTAGCAGTTGTTAAATCCATGTTGTGTGGATGATAGGATATGGTTACTAAGGATAACATTTAGCAGTTGTTAAATCCATGTTGTGTGGACGATAGGATATGGTTACTAAGGATAACATTTAGCAGTTGTTAAATCCATGTTGTGTGGACGATAGGATATGGTTACTAAGGATAACGTTTAGCAGATGTTAAATCCATGTTGTGTGGACGATAGGACATGGTTACTAAGGATAACATTTAGCAGTTGTTAAATCCATGTTGTGTGGACAATAGGATATGGTTACTAAGGATAACATTTAGCAGTTGTTAAATCCATGTTGTGTGGATGATAGGATATGGTTACTAAGGATAACGTTTAGCAGTTGTTAAATCCATGTTGTGTGGATGATAGGATATGGTTACTAAGGATAACGTTTAGCAGTTGTTAAATCCATGTTGTGTGGATGATAGGATATGGTTACTAAGGATAACATTTAGCAGTTGTTAAATCCATGTTGTGTGGATGATAGGATATGGTTACTAAGGATAACGTTTAGCAGTTGTTAAATCCATGTTGTGTGGATGATAGGATATGGTTACTAAGGATAACGTTTAGCAGTTGTTAAATCCATGTTGTGTGGATGATAGGATATGGTTACTAAGGATAACATTTAGCAGTTGTTAAATCCATGTTGTGTGGATGATAGGATATGGTTACTAAGGATAACATTTAGCAGTTGTTAAATCCATGTTGTGTGGATGATAGGATATGGTTACTAAGGATAACATTTAGCAGTTGTTAAATCCATGTTGTGTGGATGATAGGATATGGTTACTAAGGATAATGTTTAGCAGTTGTTAAATCCATGTTGTGTGGATGATAGGATATGGTTACTAAGGATAACATTTAGCAGTTGTTAAATCCATGTTGTGTGGATGATAGGATATGGTTACGAAGGATAACATTTAGCAGTTGTTAAATCCATGTTGTGTGGACGATAGGATATGGTTACTAAGGATAATGTTTAGCAGTTGTTAAATCCATGTTGTGTGGATGATAGGATATGGTTACTAAGGATAACGTTTAGCAGTTGTTAAATCCATGTTGTGTGGATGATAGGATATGGTTACTAAGGATAACATTTAGCAGTTGTTAAATCCATGTTGTGTGGATGATAGGATATGGTTACTAAGGATAACATTTAGCAGTTGTTAAATCCATGTTGTGTGGATGATAGGATATGGTTACTAAGGATAACGTTTAGCAGTTGTTAAATCCATGTTGTGTGGATGATAGGATATGGTTACTAAGGATAACATTTAGCAGTTGTTAAATCCATGTTGTGTGGATGATAGGATATGGTTACTAAGGATAATGTTTAGCAGTTGTTAAATCCATGTTGTGTGGACGATAGGATATGGTTACTAAGGATAACATTTAGCAGTTGTTAAATCCATGTTGTGTGGACGATAGGATATGGTTACTAAGGATAATGTTTAGCAGTTGTTAAATCCATGTTGTGTGGATGATAGGATATGGTTACTAAGGATAACGTTTAGCAGTTGTTAAATCCATGTTGTGTGGATGATAGGATAGGGTTACTAAGGATAACATTTAGCAGTTGTTAAATCCATGTTGTGTGGATGATAGTATATGGTTACTAAGGATAACATTTAGCAGTTGTTAAATCCATGTTGTGTGGATGATAGGATATGGTTACTAAGGATAACGTTTAGCAGTTGTTAAATCCATGTTGTGTGGATGATAGGATATGGTTACTAAGGATAACATTTAGCAGGTGTTAAATCCATGTTGTGTGGAGGATAGGATATGGTTACTAAGGATAATGTTTAGCAGTTGTTAAATCCATGTTGTGTGGATGATAGGATATGGTTACTAAGGATAACATTTAGCAGTTGTTAAATCCATGTTGTGTGGATGATAGGATATGGTTACTAAGGATAACGTTTAGCAGTTGTTAAATCCATGTTGTGTGGACGATAGGATATGGTTACTAAGGATAACATTTAGCAGTTGTTAAATCCATGTTGTGTGGACGATAGGATATGGTTACTAAGGATAACATTTAGCAGTTGTTAAATCCATGTTGTGTGGATGATAGGATATGGTTACTAAGGATAACGTTTAGCAGTTGTTAAATCCATGTTGTGTGGATGATAGGATAGGGTTACTAAGGATAACATTTAGCAGTTGTTAAATCCATGTTGTGTGGATGATAGTATATGGTTACTAAGGATAACATTTAGCAGTTGTTAAATCCATGTTGTGTGGATGATAGGATATGGTTACTAAGGATAACGTTTAGCAGTTGTTAAATCCATGTTGTGTGGATGATAGGATATGGTTACTAAGGATAACATTTAGCAGTTGTTAAATCCATGTTGTGTGGACAATAGGATATGGTTACTAAGGATAACATTTAGCAGTTGTTAAATCCATGTTGTGTGGATGATAGGATATGGTTACTAAGGATAACGTTTAGCAGTTGTTAAATCCATGTTGTGTGGACGATAGGATATGGTTACTAAGGATAACGTTTAGCAGTTGTTAAATCCATGCTGTGTGGACAATAGGATATGGTTACTAAGGATAATGTTTAGCACTTGTTAAATCCATGTTGTGTGGAGGATAGGATATGGTTACTAAGGATAACATTTAGCAGTTGTTAAATCCATGTTGTGTGGACGATAGGATATGGTTACTAAGGATAACGTTTAGCAGTTGTTAAATCCATGTTGTGTGGATGATAGGATATGGTTACTAAGGATAACGTTTAACAGTTGTTAAATCCATGTGTGGAAGATAGGATATGGTTACCAAGGATAACATTTAGCAGTTGTTAAATCCATGTTGTGTGGATGATAGGATATTGTTACTAAGGATAACATTTAGCAGTTGTTAAATCCATGTTGTGTGGATGATAGGATATGGTTACTAAGGATAACGTTTAGCAGTTGTTAAATCCATGTTGTGTGGATGACAGGATATGGTTACTAAGGATAACATTTAGCAGGTGTTAAATCCATGTTGTGTGGAGGATAGGATATGGTTACTAAAGATAACATTTAGCACTTGTTAAATCCATGTTGTGTGGAGGATAGGATATGGTTATAAGGATAACGTTTAGCAGTTGTTAAATCCATGTTGTGTGGATGATAGGATATGGTTACTAAGGATAACATTTAGCAGTTGTTAAATCCATGCTGTGTGGACGATAGGATATGGTTACTAAGGATAATGTTTAGCAGTTGCTAAATCCATGTTGTGTGGATGATAGGATAGGGTTACTAAGGATAACATTTAGCAGTTGTTAAATCCATGTTGTGTGGATGATAGTATATGGTTACTAAGGATAACATTTAGCAGTTGTTAAATCCATATGTGGAGGATAGGATATGGTGACTAAGGATAATGTTTAGCAGTTGTTAAATCCATGTTGTGTGGACGATAGGATATGGTTACTAAGGATAACGTTTAGCAGTTGTTAAATCCATGTTGTGTGGACAATAGGATATGGTTATTAAGGGTAACATTTAGCAGTTGTTAAATCCATGTTGTGTGGACGATAGGATATGGTTACTAAGGATAATGTTTAGCAGTTGTTAAGTGCATGTTGTGTGGACGATAGGATATGGTTACTAAGGATAACGTTTAGCAGTTGTTAAATCCATGTTGTGTGGATGACAGGATATGGTTACTAAGGATAACATTTAGCAGTTGTTAAATCCATGTTGTGTGGATGATAGGATATGGTTACTAAGGATAACGTTTAGCAGTTGTTAAATCCATGTTGTGTGGATGATAGGATATGGTTACTAAGGATAATGTTTAGCAGTTGTTAAATCCATGTTGTGTGGATGATAGGATATGGTTACTAAGGATAACATTTAGCAGTTGTTAAATCCATGTTGTGTGGACGATAGGATATGGTTACTAAGGATAACGTTTAGCAGTTGTTAAATCCATGTTGTGTGGACGATAGGATATGGTTACTAAGGATAACGTTTAACAGTTGTTAAATCCATGTTGTGTGGAAGATATGATATGGTTACTAAGGATAACATTTAACAGTTGTTAAATCCATGTGTGGAAGATATGATATGGTTACCAAGGATAACATTTAGCAGTTGTTAAATCCATGTTGTTTGGATGATAGGATATTGTTACTAAGGATAACATTTAGCAGTTGTTAAATCTATATTGTGTGGACGATAGGATACGGTTACTAAGGATAACGTTTAGCAGTTGTTTAATCCATGTTGTGTGGATGATAGGATATGGTTACTAAGGATAACATTTAGCAGTTGTTAAATCCATGTTGTGTGGATGATAGGATATGGTTACTAAGGATAACATTTAGCAGTTGTTAAATCCATGTTGTGTGGATGATAGGATATGGTTACTAAGGATAACGTTTAGCAGTTGTTAAATCCATGTTGTGTGGACGATAGGATATGGTTACTAAGGATAACGTTTAGCAGATGTTAAATCCATGTTGTGTGGACGATAGGACATGGTTACTAAGGATAATCTTTAGCAGGTGTTAAATCCATGTTGTGTGGACGATAGGATATGGTTACTAAGGATAACATTTAGCAGTTGTTAAATCCATGTTGTGTGGATGATAGGATATGGTTACTAAGGATAACATTTAGCAGTTGTTAAATCCATGTTGTGTGGATGATAGTATATGGTTACTAAGGATAACATTTAGCAGTTGTTAAATCCATGTTGTGTGGACGATAGTATATGGTTACTAAGGATAACATTTAGCAGTTGTTAAATCCATGTTGTGTGGATGATAGGATATGGTTACTAAGGATAACGTTTAGCAGTTGTTAAATCCATGTTGTGTGGATGATAGGATATGGTTACTAAGGATAACATTTAACAGTTGTTAAATCCATGTTGTGTGGATGATAGGATATGGTTACTAAGGATAATGTTTAGCAGTTATTAAATCCATGTTGTGTGGATGATAGGATATTGTTACTAAGGATAACATTTAGCAGTTGTTCAATCCATGTTGTGTGGATGATAGTATATGGTTACTAAGGATAACATTTAGCAGTTGTTAAATCCATGTTGTGTGGATGATACCATATGGTTACTAAGGATAACATTTAGCAGTTGTTAAATCCATGTTGTGTGGATGATAGGATATGGTTACTAAGGATAATGTTTAGCAGTTGCTAAATCCATGTTGTGTGGATGATAGGATATGGTTACTAAGGATAACATTTAGCAGTTGTTAAATCCATGTTGTGTGGAGGATAGGATATGGTTACTAAGGATAACGTTTAGCAGTTGTTAAATCCATGTTGTGTGGATGATAGGATATGGTTACTAAGGATAACATTTAGCAGTTGTTAAATCCATGTTGTGTGGATGATAGTATATGGTTACTAAGGATAACATTTAGCAGTTGTTAAATCCATGTTGTGTGGATGATAGGATATGGTTACTAAGGATAACGTTTAGCAGTTGTTAAATCCATGTTGTGTGGATGATAGGATATGGTTACTAAGGATAACATTTAGCAGTTGTTAAATCCATGTTGTGTGGATGATAGGATATGGTTACTAAGGATAATGTTTAGCAGTTGTTAAATCCATGTTGTGTGGATGATAGGATATGGTTACTAAGGATAACGTTTAGCAGTTGTTAAATCCATGTTGTGTGGACGATAGGATATGGTTACTAAGGATAACATTTAGCAGTTGTTAAATCCATGTTGTGTGGATGATAGGATATGGTTACTAAGGATAACGTTTAGCAGTTGTTAAATCCATGTTGTGTGGATGATAGGATATGGTTACTAAGGATAACGTTTAGCAGTTGTTAAATCCATGTTGTGTGGATGATAGGATATGGTTACTAAGGATAACATTTAGCAGTTGTTAAATCCATGTTGTGTGGATGATAGGATATTGTTACTAAGGATAACATTTAGCAGTTGTTAAATCCATGTTATGTGGACGATAGGTTATGGTTACTAAGGATAACGTTTAGCAGTTGTTAAATCCATGTTGTGTGGATGATAGGATATGGTTACTAAGGAAAACATTTAGCAGGTGTTAAATCCATGTTGTGTGGAGGATAGGATATGGTTACTAAGGATAATGTTTAGCACTTGTTAAATCCATGTTGTGTGGAGGATAGGACATGGTTATAAGGATAACATTTAGCAGTTGTTAAATCCATGTTGTGTGGACGATAGGATATGGTTACTAAGGATAACATTTAGCAGTTGTTAAATCCATGTTGTGTGGACGATAGGATATGGTTACTAAGGATAATGTTTAGCAGTTGCTAAATCCATGTTGTGTGGATGATAGGATAGGGTTACTAAGGATAACATTTAGCAGTTGTTAAATCCATGTTGTGTGGATGATAGTATATGGTTACTAAGGATAACATTTAGCAGTTGTTAAATCCATGTTGTGTGGATGATAGGATATGGTTACTAAGGATAATGTTTAGCAGTTGTTAAATCCATGTTGTGTGGACGATAGGATATGGTTACTAAGGATAACGTTTAGCAGTTGTTAAATCCATGTTGTGTGGACAATAGGATATGGTTATTAAGGGTAACATTTAGCAGTTGTTAAATCCATGTTGTGTGGATGATAGGATATGGTTACTAAGGATAACGTTTAGCAGTTGTTAAATCCATGTTGTGTGGATGATAGGATATGGTTACTAAGGATAACATTTAGCAGTTGTTAAATCCATGTTGTGTGGATGATAGGATATGGTTACTAAGGATAACGTTTAGCAGTTGTTAAATCCATGTTGTGTGGATGATAGGATATGGTTACTAAGGATAACATTTAGCAGTTGTTAAATCCATGTTGTGTGGACGATAGGATATGGTTACTAAGGATAATGTTTAGCAGGTGTTAAATCCATGTTGTGTGGATGATAGGATATGGTTACTAAGGATAACGTTTAGCAGTTGTTAAATCCATGTTGTGTGGATGATAGGATAGGGTTACTAAGGATAACATTTAGCAGTTGTTAAATCCATGTTGTGTGGATGATAGTATATGGTTACTAAGGATAACATTTAGCAGTTGTTAAATCCATGTTGTGTGGATGATAGGATATGGTTACTAAGGATAACGTTTAGCAGTTGTTAAATCCATGTTGTGTGGATGATAGGATATGGTTACTAAGGATAACATTTAGCAGTTGTTAAATCCATGTTGTGTGGATGATAGGATATGGTTACTAAGGATAACGTTTAGCAGTTGTTAAATCCATGTTGTGTGGATGATAGGATATGGTTACCAAGGATAACATTGAGCAGTTGTTAAATCCATGTTGTGTGGATGATAGGATATTGTTACTAAGGATAACATTTAGCAGTTGTTGAATCCATGTTGTGTGGACGATAGGATATGGTTACTAAGGATAATGTTTAGCAGTTGCTAAATCCATGTTGTGTGGATGATAGGATAGGGTTACTAAGGATAACATTTAGCAGTTGTTAAATCCATGTTGTGTGGATGATAGGATATGGTTACTAAGGATAACATTTAGCAGTTGTTAAATCCATGTTGTGTGGATGATAGGATATGGTTACTAAGGATAATGTTTAGCAGGTGTTAAATCCATGTTGTGTGGACGATAGGATATGGTTACTAAGGATAACATTTAGCAGTTGTTAAATCCATGTTGTGTGGATGATAGGATATGGTTACTAAGGATAACATTTAGCAGTTGTTAAATCCATGTTGTGTGGATGATAGGATATGGTTACTAAGGAAAACATTTAGCAGTTGTTAAATCC